>NC_069500.1:279102220-279402220 GCF_027579735.1 Bombina bombina | reverse complement strand
TAAATTATTAATGGCTGATCCAGTTAACAGTTTCATAAAGCAGATAGATGACTATCTGGGTATTCTGGAACAACAACAGTGAATCACCAATCCTTTATACACTGCCTAAGATCTATAAACACCCCATGAAGCCATCGGGCCGCCCTATTTCCTCTAGAGGGTCCCGCTTACAAAATATTGCAACATATGTGGATTCATTGTTGCAACCATTGGCACAGAGATCTGCTTCCTTTTTATTGGAGAAATTAAAAAAAATGCCTTGTCCTTAAAGGGACACTGAACCCATTTTTTTTTTCTTTTGTGATTCAGATAGAGCAGGCAATTTTAAGAAAATTTCTAATTTACTCCTATTATCACATTTTCTTCATTCTCTTGGTGTCTTTATTTGAAAAGCAAGAATGTAATGCCCATTTTTGGTGAACTACCTAGGTTGTTCTTGCTGATGGGTGGATAAATTCCAATAAAGAAGTGCTGTCCACGGTTCTGAACCAAAAATTGTCTGACTCCTTCGCTTAGTTGCCTTCTTTTTCAAATAAAGATAGCAAGAGAACGAAGAAAAATTGATAATAGCAGTAAATTAGAAAGTTGCTTAAAATTGCACGCTCTATCTGAATCATGAAAGAAACAATTTGGGTTCAGTGTCCCTTTAAATCATTGAAAGCAATAGACATCTCTTGATGTTGACACTTGATGTTACCAGTCTATATACAGTTAATCCCCATGATGAAGGTATACGTACCGTACAACGACAAGTAGCCCTGTATCCTTGTGTAGGTCCTCCTATTGATGTAATCACAGAATTATTGGAATACTGTTTAAAGATTAACTACTTTCAATTTGAGAGACCGTTTTATCTGCAGGTAGCAGGCACAGCAATTGGGCCTAATATGGCCGCAGCCTATTCAAATCTCTATATGACAGGCATATCTCTATATGACAGAGAACACATTTGAAGCTTCTAGAATATGATTTATAAGAGGGTGGTCATTACGAGATATACTTATGAGGCCTGATGATAAATTGAGTTATACACCTAAAAATTGGTTACATTAACCTAGGAATGGTTGTTACTGTTGTAGTGGATGCACTACTTGTAATGTGCTAACGCAGGGCAAATACTATGTCCATCCCCACACTAACAAGAGATTCTATATCAGGAACACGGTCATAAGTACTACTAAATTTATAGTGTATTTATTGCACTATAATTATGGAAAATATTATGTTTGAAAAATGAATTATGACCTATGAGTCACAATGGAAAAATCATAGAGCTGCTATTAGGGCAGCTATAGCTAGTGGGAATTCTGAACAGCCTGTAGCTAGACACTTTGTACAGAATGGGCACACTGTGGCTGATGTACGGTATATGATTATAGATCATGTGCCAAAATTACAAAGGGGTGGTGATAGAGCTAGATTGCTCCTACAGCAAGAGTTCAAATGGATATACATGCTAAATACCATAATCCCTCATGGTCTAAATACTAATTATGATCTACAATGCTTCTTGTGAGACTGAGGAGTTAATAGTCAGAATAGCCATATGATGGGGGATCAATAACAAGTAGTTTTACATATATTACAAGTAGGCAGGTGATCCAGTATAAAGATTGAAGTAGGTATGGTATGGTTAATAGGAGGTATGTAAGGATTTGATAATTCAGTTGGATGCCTGTATATAGATATTAGGTATGAAGTGTAAACAAATGGTTAATTAGTAAATTGTAGTGTAACACTAGTACTGGTCAGCAGATGGCATCTTTAATATCCAAGGTAGGAAGACAGCACTCTAGATGTGGGGGCACGGCAAGAGACTTGCCAGGTCTCAACTGCAATTCAAAATACACCAGCCTCCAAACTTAAAAACTTCCTTTATTTTTCAAACTGGGTCCATGGGTTAAACAAACAAACATATCAAGCTTGCAATAGGCCCTTAGACATGACTTAAAAGTGTTGGCATTTATCATTGCATAAACATTTCTTGTGAAATGCTTGTGCAATGCTACCCCTGCACATTCAGCTGCTAGCAATGGGTGTCAATCATCCTGATCGTATCTGATCGGGATGATTGCAGTCCGCCACGTCAGAGGTGGCAGATGAGTTAAGGAGCAGCGGTTTTACGACCGATGCTTCTTAACTTCTGATTCCGACGAGCTAATAGTTATATTGTAGCTAGCTTATGTTTTATTTCACAGGTAAGTTTGTATTTATTTTAACTATGTATACTAGTTAGTAAATAGTTATTAACTATTTAATAACTACCTAGTTAAAATAAATACAAAATTACCTGTGAAATAAAACCTAAGCTACCTTACACTAAAACCTAAAATTACAAAAAATAAAAAAAAACTACCATTACAAAAAAAATTATTCCTATTCTAATACCCTTTAAAAAAAACACCCCAAAATAAAAAAGCCTAATCTAGAATAAACTACCAAGGGTCCTTAAAAGGGCCTATTGGGGGGCCCTTAAAAGGGCCTTTTGTAGGGCATTGCCCTAATTTAAACAGCTCTTTTAATACAAAAAAACAAACACCCCCTAAAAAAATACATTACACATAATAAAAAACAAATTATCAAAAATAATAAAAATTATTCCTATTCTAATACCCATTAAAAAAAAACACCCCAATATAATAAACCTAATCTAGAATAAACTACCAATGGCCCTTAAAAGGGCCTTTTGTAGGGCATTGCCCTAAAGATATCAGTTCTTTCTGTGAAAAAAAATACAAATACTCACTAACATTACAAACCCCCATCCCCCAAACCCACAAAATGAAAAAAACTATCTAAAAAACTAAGCTACCCATTGCTCTGAAAAGGGCATTCGTATGGACATTGCCCTTAAAAGGGCATTTAGCTATTTTGCTGCCCAAACCCTAATCTAAAAATAAAACCCACCCAAAAAACCCCACCGACGATCTGCTTACAGTTTTTGAAGTCTCGCTTGAATGATCTTCATCCTGGCGGAGAAGTCCACCTCTAGGCAGCGAGAAGTCTTCATCCAGGTGGCCTCTTCAATCTTCATCCCGGCAGCGAAGTCCTCATCCAAGCGACGAGAAGTCTTCATCCAGACAGCCTCTTCAATCTTCATCCAGGCAGCATCTTCTATCTTGATCCCAGCGGAGCGGGTCCATCCTGAAGACATCCGGCGCGGAGCATCCTCTTCATATGGTCGCCGCCGTACATGGAATCTTCAATTCAAGGTACGCAATTCAAGATGACGTCCCTTGCATTCCTATTGACTGAAAATTTTGAATCAGCCAATAGAATGAGAGCTGCTAAAATCATATTTGCTGTTCAAATCAGCCAATAGGATTTAAGCAGCTCTCATTCTATTGGCTGATTCAAAATTTGGAGGGTCTATGTATTTTTTTACAGGTAAAAGAGCTAATATCTTTGGGGCAATGCCCCACAAAAGGCCCTTTTAAGGGCCATTGGTAGTTTATTGTAGGCTATGTTTTTTTTTATTTTGGGTGGGCTTTTTTATTTTCATAGGGCTATTAGATTAGGTGTAATTCTTTTTTATTTTTGATAATTTAGTTTGTTATTTTTCGTAATTTAGTGTTTGTTATTTTTTGTAATTTAGTCTTTTTTTGTAATTAGATACTTTGTAATTTTTAGAGTAGTGTTAGGATTTTTTTAATGTGTAGTTTAGTTTTTTTTTAATTGGTAGTTTAATTTTAGTTTAATAGTTATATTAGTTTTATTGTTAGTTTAAACTTAGTTTTTAAATTTGACAGGTAAGTTTTAATTTAATTTAAGATAGGGAAATTGTAATTTTAATATAACGTTAGGGGGCGTTAAGTTTAGGTGTTACTAGTTTAAATTAGTTTATTGCGATGTGAGGGCTTTCGGTTTAGGGGTTAATAGTTTAATTTATTATATTTTGTTGTGGGGGGCTTTTCGGTTTAGGTGTTAATAGGTTTATTATAGTGGCGGTGGTGTAGGGCTTAATGACTTTAGTATAGTGGGGGCGATGTGGGCGGATGGCAGATTAGGGGTTAATAATATTTAAATAGTGTTTGTGATGCGGGATGGAGGCAGTTTAGGGGTTAAAAAGTTTATTTGACTCAACGCTCAATTTGTAATCTAGCTGTTTGTGAATTGTTTGCATTAATGGTTTTGAAATATGTTTTAGTATTGATTGTTTTATTTTCTATTTTAATTTCTATGTTTAAATAGTGTATGGTTTTGGTACTATATTCGTGTGTAAAACTCAAACCTAGTCTATTATTGTTCATGTCTTCCATGAACAATACAAGGAGTTCTACCTCCTCTTTCCAAATTATAAATATGTCGTCTATGTAGCGATGGTAGCGCACAAGGTTCGCACCCCAGTAACCATCTTCTATAAATATCTTTTCAAAATAACCCATAAAAAGGTTTGCGTAACTGGGTGCGAACCTTGTGCCCATCGCTGTACCTTTAAGTTGTAGGAAGACATCTCCATTGAAAAGAAAAGAGTTGTTTTTAAATATAAATTCAATACAGTTAAGCAAAAACTTTTTGTGTTTCAGGTAGGTTTAGAGCTTTATCTAGGAAATATTTGGTAGCTTCAAAGCCTAAAGTGTGGTCAATGTTTGTGTATAGCCAATTAACGTCACATGTTACTAGCAGGTAGTTCTCTTCCCAAGTTATATTTTTTAAAATGTTCAAAAGTTGTGTAGAGTCTTTTAAATATGTGGGTAATAGGGTGATGTAGCTTTGTAGAAAAAATCTACGTACTGTGAAAGTTTAGATGTTAAAGACCCTATTCCAGATATTATCAGACGGCCGAGGGGTTTTGTTAAGCTTTTATGGATTTTTGGGAGAAAATAACATTTTGGAGTGATGGGATTATTTATATTTAGAAAATCATATTCTGAGTCTGTTAAAGGGACACTGAACCCAAATTGTTTTCTTTTGCAATTCAGAAAGAGCATGCAATTTTAAGCAACTTTCTAATTTACTCCTATTATCAATTTTTCTTCGTTCTCTTGCTATCATTATTTGAAAAAGAAGGCATCTAAGCTTTTGTTGGTTTCAGTACTCTGGACAGCACTTTTTTTATTGGTGGATGAATTTATCCACCAATCAGCAAGGACAACCCAGGTTGTTCACCAAAAATGGGCCGGCATCTAAACTTACATTTTTGCATTTCAAATATAGATACCAAGAGAATGAAGAAAATTTGATAATAGGAGTAAATTAGAAAGTTGCTTAAAATTTCATGCTCAATCTGATTCACGAAAGAAAATTTTTGGGTACATTGTCCCTTTAACAGCCCTATGTTATTGGCTTCCTTAAGTAGTATTCCCAATTCAGTCTCTTGTTTCTTGATGGAATTGTTTTGGAGCTTTTTGTATGTTTTATCATTTAGTAATCTACCAGTTTATTCCAAATAATAGCTTGTGTCCATAAGGACGATCCCCCTCCCTTATCCGCTGGTTTTATTGTTATGTCTTTATTATTTTTGAGTTCCTTTAGAATTCCCAATTCTTTTTGTGTCATGCTCTAATTGAAGTTCTTGGACTGATCTATTTTTTCGAAAAAAATTTTTACCATTTCTTTGAATAGTCTTTTATGTTCACTTTTTTCGTGGGTGGGGAAAACGGAAGATTGGGGTTTGAATTCGGTATGATTGTAATTACATTCATTCCCTGTTGGTATTCTCTTTTCTATAGGATTTTTGATAAAATATCTTTTTAGGGTAAGTTTGCAAACAAACTGGTTGATATTAATAAGTGTCTCAAATTTGTTCAGTTTGCAGGATGGTGCAAATGATAGACCTTTATTAAGAACTCTTTCTTGGGACTTGTTTATGGTGTGTTTGCTCAGATTGAAATTCCTTGTATTTGTTATTTCTGTCTTTTTGGTGTTTTTGTATGATCCTCTACCTCTCCTACCTCTAGCCCTCCTTTGCTTGCTAGGTTTCTGTGTGACATTCCCTGGTGTATAAGGTTTTTTGATGTACACTCTCTTGGAGAGGAGTTTCCTAAAAAAACGTCTTGTGTGGTATTGTAAGAGACAATGTTAGAGTTTCCATGTTGTTCTGATTTTAATGGTTGAAATCTATTTTTAATTGGTACCCTCCAATTCTGTTCATATTTTCTTTTTTGTGCTTTTGGTTTAATGTAGTTTCTATTGTAATGGTTTGGCTCTGTCAATTGTTGATTGTGAGGATTATAATTATGATTATTTGTATTCTCTTCATAGTTATAATTTCTCTGTCCTTGAAAGAAATAATTTCTAGTGTGGGAATGATCCCCTCTAAAATTTGATCTAGGGTTAGAGTATTCTCTTCTGTGATATGTGTGTTCTCTGGACTTCCAGTTTCTATTAGCTGTGTACTGTTCAATGGAATATGTGTTCCATTGGAGATTTCTTGGGCTCTCAAAATATCCAATATTTTGGCCAAACAAGCTGAATGCTCAAAGACAGAATAAGAGAGCATTTACACCAAATAGAACATAAAGCCACTAATACAGTACTTTATAAACATTTTACAGAAACACATCATGGCAATACCAATCATATGACATTTTGGGGAGTTAAAAAAATCCACCTCGGCAAAAGAGGAGGAAACACAGAATATATTCTTTTAAAACAAGAGGCTGAATACATATACAATTTTAAAAACTTACATCCCTATAGGCTAAATATGGAGTTCTATCTGAACTTTCTAATATAAATAAGACCTCACATTTTTTATATTTTTATATTGTGTATTTCTTCTTATTATTATTTTTTTCAATTATTATTATTCTTTTCAATTATATTTTTTTTAATTTTTTTCATCCCTATGGGCTAAATATGAAGTTTGAGCTAAACTTTCTAATATAAATAAGACCTCACATTTTTTATATTTTTATATTATGTATTACTTATTATTAGTCTTATTATTATTCTTTTCAATTATATTTTTTTCAAAATTATTATATGTATACTTTTAACTAAAAATATATTTTAAACAAAAAAAAATCTATTATATATATATATATCCTTACCCTCTCTTTCTCAAAATAAAGTATATATTTTTAAAAAACAAAATATTTTATCTTTTAATATGAGAAAAGCATTTAAAAAATTATTTTTCCTAGTCTGTCATAATTAACAAAAAAGGCACCACAATCACTTATCCATCACATCTCAAAAACACATATATACATTCTTATGTTTCACCAATTTTATTTGTTTTTTGAAAAATCTTTTCACAAGTTACATCTAAATAGATCACCTTTCTTTTTAAAAAAAAATTAAAAAAAAACTCATAAAAAAATTTCTTGACCCAAATCCCCTAAAAATTATCCCACGTAATTCTCAAACTCTAGACTAAGGGGCCTGTTAGGGGTAATATGAACCTGACGGCAGCCATCTTGTTCCCCGCAGCCATCTTGTGATGATTAGCATCCATTTTGTAATGATTAGACTTTTATTATAGTGGTTTATTATGTAGTAAGAAATATGCTGATGTTAGGGAGACTTGCATAGATATAATAGCCCTGAGAATGACCCTGAAGATGTGCATTGTTATCTCTACAAAATGTCAAACGGCTGTGATTTGTGCTGGGCTAGGAGGCCCAGTTACTGTTTATCTGTAGTTAGATATTCCTGTAGAAATGACTCCCTAACACTCCTTTTATTCCAATTATATTTTCTATGAGTTTCTTTGTTCTTATAGAAATACCATGTGAAATGATGTAATTATGAATATGTCACTTGTTAAACCTATATGCTGTAACTCTTGTCTGCAAGGATATCTGACAAATGTGATGTACAACTTACAGGATGCCAGATGTTTTTCCTCATCTTAGAAATGAGCTAATGACTACAGATTTCAATGTATTCTGAAAGGTATATAAGCTCGCTATCCTGAACAATAAAATTAGAGCTGTTCGGCAAACATATCCTTGTGTGTTCTCTGAATGGCCCTCCAAGTACTTGAAAACACTTTGCAGGGTAGATACCAGAGTCCTGAAGCAGAGGAGAACAAGAGGGTCCTGGTCCTAGAGGAGTCTCCTTACAAATGGTGTCTAGAAGTGATAGCTTGTCAAGGGGTGAGTAAAACACTTGTTTTGCACTGTTTTTTGCTTACCCATTGTCAAACTAGAACCCTATAGGACCAGACACTCAGGTTATCTATAAAAAAAAATATAGTGGGGAATGTGTATGTATGTTATGCATATCTGTGTATGTTGTGTATATATGTATTTCTTTCATGTAATTAACAAGAGTCCATGAGCTAGTGACGTATGGGATATACATTCCTACCAGGAGGGGCAAAGTTTCCCAAACCTTAAAATGCCTATAAATACACCCCTCACCACACCCACAAATCAGTTTTTACAAACTTTGCCTCCAAGGGAGGTGGTGAAGTAAGTTTGTGCTAGATTCTACGTTGATATGCGCTCCGCAGCAAGTTGGAGCCCGGTTTTCCTCTCAGCGTGCAGTGAATGTCAGAGGGATGTGAGGAGAGTATTGCCTATTGAATGCAGTGATCTCCTTCTACGGGATCTATTTCATAAGGTTCTCTGTTATCGGTCGTAGAGATTCATCTCTTACCTCCCTTTTCAGATCGACGATATACTCTTATATTTACCATTTCCTCTACTGATTCTCGTTTCAGTACTGGTTTGGCTTTCTACAAACATGTAGATGAGTGTCCTGGGGTAAGTAAGTCTTATTTTCTGTGACACTCTAAGCTATGGTTGGGCACTTTATTTATAAAGTTCTAAATATATGTATTCAAACATTTATTTGCCTTGACTCAGAATGTTTAACTTTCCTTATTTCCAGACAGTCAGTTTCATATTTGGGATTATGCTTTAAATTATCATAAATTTGACTTTTTTCCCTGTGGGCTGTTAGGCTCGCGGGGGCTGAAAATGCTTCATTTTATTGCGTCATTTTTGGCGCGGATTTTTTTGGCGCAAAAATTCATTTCCGTTTCCGGCGTCATACGTGTCGCCGGAAGTTGCGTCATTTTTTGACGTTATTTTGCGCCAAAAATGTCGGCGTTCCGGATGTGGCGTCATTTTTGGCGCCAAAAGCATTTAGGCGCCAAATAATGTGGGCGTCTTATTTGGCGCCAAAAAATATGGGCGTCGCTTTTGTCTCCACATTATTTCAGTCTCATTTTCATTTGCTTCTGGTTGCTAGAAGTTTGATGTTTGGCATTTTTTTCCCATTCCTGAAACTGTCTTATAAGGAATTTGATTTATTTTGCTTTATATGTTGTTTTTTCTCTTACATATTGCAAGATGTCTCACGTTGCATCTGAGCCAGAAGATACTACAGGAAAACCACTGCCTGCTGGATCTACCAAAGCTAAGTGTATCTGCTGTAAACTTTTGGTAGCTATTTCTCCAGCTGTTGTTTGTAATAATTGTCATGACAAACTTGTTAAAGCAGATAATATTTCCTTTAGTGATGTACCTTTGCCTGTTGCAGTTCCCTCAACATCTAAGGTGCAGAATGTTCCTGATAACATAAGAGATTTTGTTTCTGAATCCATAAAGAAGGCTTTGTCTGTTATTTCTCCTTCTAGTAAACGTAAAAAGTCTTTTAAATCTTCTCTCTCTACAGATGAATTTTTAAATGAACACCATCATTCTGATTCTTTGGACTCTTCTAGTTCAGAGGATTCTGTCTCAGAGATTGATGCTGATAAATCTTCATATTTATTTAAGATGGAATTTATTCGCTCTTTACTTAAAGAAGTACTAATTGCTTTAGAAATAGAGGATTCTAGTCCTCTTGATACTAATTCTATACGTTTGGATAAGGTTTTTAAAGCTCCTGCGGTTATTCCAGAAGTCTTTCCTGTTCCTAATGCTATTTCTGCAGTAATTGCTAAAGAATGGGATAAATTGGGTAATTCATTTACTCCCTCTAAACGTTTTAAGCAATTATATCCTGTTCCGCCTGACAGGTTAGAATTTTGGGACAAAATCCCTAAAGTTGATGGGGCTATTTCTACCCTTGCTAAACGTACTACCATTCCTACGTCAGATGGTACCTCGTTTAAGGATCCTTTAGATAGAAAAATTGAATCTTTTCTAAGAAAAGCTTATCTATGTTCAGGTAATCTTCTTAGACCTGCTATATCATTGGCTGATGTTGCTGCAGCTTCAACTTTTTGGTTGGAAACTCTAGCGCAACAAGTAACAAATCGTGATTCTCATGATATTATTATTCTTCTCCAGCATGCTAATAATTTCATCTGTGATGCCATTTTTGATATTATTAGAGTTGATGTTAGATCTATGTCTCTGGCTATCTTAGCCAGAAGAGCTTTATGGCTTAAGACTTGGAATGCTGATATGGCTTCTAAATCAACTCTACTTTCCATTTCTTTCCAGGGAAACAAATTATTTGGTTCTCAGTTGGATTCTATTATTTCAACTGTTACTGGTGGGAAAGGAACTTTTTTACCACAGGATAAAAAGTCTAAAGGTAAAACAGGGCTAACAATCGTTTTCGTTCCTTTCGTTTCAACAAAGAACAAAAGCCTGATCCTTCGTCCTCAGGAGCAGTTTCAGTTTGGAAACCATCTCCAGTCTGGAATAAATCCAAGCCTGCTAGAAAGGCAAAGCCTGCTTCTAAGTTCACATGAAGGTACGGCCCTCATTCCAGTTCAGCTGGTAGGGGGCAGGTTACGTTTTTTCAAAGAAATTTGGATCAAATCTGTTCACAATCTTTGGATTCAGAACATTGTTTCAGAAGGGTACAGAATTGGTTTCAAGATGAGACCTCCTGCAAAGAGATTTTTTCTTTCCCATGTCCCAGTAAATCCAGTGAAAGCTCAAGCATTTCTGAATTGTGTTTCAGATCTAGAGTTGGCTGGAGTAATTATGTCAGTTCCAGTTCCGGAACAGGGGATGGGGTTTTATTCAAATCTCTTCATTGTACCAAAGAAGGAGAATTCCTTCAGACCAGTTCTGGATCTAAAATTATTGAATCGTTATGTAAGGATACCAACGTTCAAGATGGTAACTGTAAGGACTATATTGCCTTTTGTTCAGCAAGGGAATTATATGTCCACAATAGATTTACAGGATGCATATCTGCATATTCCGATTCATCCAGATTATTATCAGTTCCTGAGATTCTCTTTTCTAGACAAGCATTACCAATTTGTGGCTCTACCGTTTGGCCTTGCTACAGCTCCAAGAATTTTCACAAAGATTCTCGGTGCCCTTCTGTCTGTAATCAGAGAACAGGGTATTGTGGTATTTCCTTATTTGGACGATATCTTGGTACTTGCTCCGTCTTTACATTTAGCAGAGTCTCATACGAATCGACTTGTGTTGTTTCTTCAAGATCATGGTTGGAGGATCAATTTACCAAAAAGTTCTTTGATTCCTCAAACAAGGGTAACCTTTCTGGGTTTCCAGATAGATTCAGTGTCCATGACTCTGTCTTTAACAGACAAGAGACGTCTAAAATTGATTACAGCTTGTCGAAACCTTCTGTCACAATCATTCCCTTCGGTAGCCTTATGCATGGAAATTCTAGGTCTTATGACTGCTGCATCGGACGCGATCCCCTTTGCTCGTTTTCACATGCGACCTCTTCAGCTCTGTATGCTGAACCAATGGTGCAGGGATTACACGAAGATATCTCAATTAATATCTTTAAAACCGATTGTTCGACACTCTCTAACGTGGTGGACAAATCACCATCGTTTAATTCAGGGGGCTTCTTTTGTTCTTCCGACCTGGACTGTAATTTCAACAGATGCAAGTCTCACAGGTTGGGGAGCTGTGTGGGGATCTCTGACGGCACAAGGAGTTTGGGAATCTCAGGAGGTGAGATTACCGATCAATATTTTGGAACTCCGTGCAATTTTCAGAGCTCTTCAGTTTTGGCCTCTTCTGAAGAGAGAATCGTTCATTTGTTTTCAGACAGACAATGTCACAACTGTGGCATACATCAATCATCAAGGAGGGACTCACAGTCCTCTGGCTATGAAAGAAGTATCTCGAATTTTGGTTTGGGCGGAATCCAGCTCCTGTCTAATCTCTGCGGTTCATATCCCAGGTGTAGACAATTGGGAAGCGGATTATCTCAGTCGCCAAACGTTGCATCCGGGCGAATGGTCTCTTCACCCAGAGGTATTTCTTCAGATTGTTCAATTGTGGGGGCTCCCAGAGATAGATCTGATGGCCTCTCATCTAAACAAGAAACTTCCCAGGTATCTGTCCAGATCCCGGGATCCTCAGGCGGAGGCAGTGGATGCATTATCACTTCCTTGGAAGTATCATCCTGCCTATATCTTTCCGCCTCTAGTTCTTCTTCCAAGAGTAATCTCCAAGATTCTGAGGGAATGCTCGTTTGTTCTGCTAATAGCTCCGGCATGGCCTCACAGGTTTTGGTATGCGGATCTTGTCCGGATGGCATCTTGCCAGCCATGGACTCTTCCGTTAAGACCAGACCTTCTGTCACAAGGTCCTTTTTTCCATCCGGATCTGAAATCCTTAAATTTAAAGGTATGGAGATTGAACGCTTGATTCTTGGTCATAGAGGTTTCTCTGACTCCGTGATTAATACTATGTTACAGGCTCGTAAATCTGTATCTCGAGAGATATATTATAGAGTCTGGAAGACTTATATTTCATGGTGTCTTTCTCATCATTTTTCTTGGCATTCTTTTAGAATACCGAGAATTTTACAATTTCTTCAGGATGGTTTGGATAAGGGTTTGTCCGCAAGTTCTTTGAAAGGACAAATCTCTGCTCTTTCTGTTCTTTTTCACAGAAAGATTGCTATTCTTCCTGATATTCATTGTTTTGTACAAGCTTTGGTTCGTATAAAACCTGTCATTAAGTCAATTTCTCCTCCTTGGAGTTTGAATTTGGTTCTGGGAGCTCTTCAAGCTCCTCCGTTTGAACCTATGCATTCATTGGACATTAAATTACTTTCTTGGAAAGTTTTGTTCCTTTTGGCCATCTCTTCTGCTAGAAGAGTTTCTGAATTATCTGCTCTTTCATGTGAGTCTCCTTTTCTGATTTTTCATCAGGATAAGGCGGTGTTGCGAACTTCTTTTGAATTTTTACCTAAAGTTGTGAATTCCAACAACATTAGTAGAGAAATTGTGGTTCCTTCATTATGTCCTAATCCTAAGAATTCTAAGGAGAAATCATTGCATTCTTTGGATGTTGTTAGAGCTTTGAAATATTATGTTGAAGCTACGAAATCTTTCCGTAAGACTTCTAGTCTATTTGTTATCTTTTCCGGTTCTAGGAAAGGCCAGAAAGCTTCTGCCATTTCTTTGGCATCTTGGTTGAAATCTTTAATTCATCTTGCCTATGTTGAGTCGGGTAAAACTCCGCCTCAAAGAATTACAGCTCATTCTACTAGGTCAGTATCTACTTCCTGGGCGTTTAGGAATGAAGCTTCGGTTGACCAGATCTGCAAAGCAGCAACTTGGTCTTCTTTGCATACTTTTACTAAATTCTACCATTTTGATGTATTTTCTTCTTCTGAAGCAGTTTTTGGTAGAAAAGTTCTTCAGGCAGCGGTTTCAGTTTGAATCTTCTGCTTATGTTTTCATTTAAACTTTATTTTGGGTGTGGATTATTTTCAGCAGGAATTGGCTGTCTTTATTTTATCCCTCCCTCTCTAGTGACTCTTGTGTGGAAAGATCCACATCTTGGGTAGTCATTATCCCATACGTCACTAGCTCATGGACTCTTGTTAATTACATGAAAGAAAACATAATTTATGTAAGAACTTACCTGATAAATTCATTTCTTTCATATTAACAAGAGTCCATGAGGCCCACCCTTTTTTGTGGTGGTTATGATTTTTTTGTATAAAGCACAATTATTCCAATTCCTTATTTTGTATGCTTCGCACTTTTTTATCACCCCACTTCTTGGCTATTCGTTAAACTGATTTGTGGGTGTGGTGAGGGGTGTATTTATAGGCATTTTAAGGTTTGGGAAACTTTGCCCCTCCTGGTAGGAATGTATATCCCATACGTCACTAGCTCATGGACTCTTGTTAATATGAAAGAAATGAATTTATCAGGTAAGTTCTTACATAAATTATGTTATTTAAGGTGTTTTTTTTTATGGAAATTTTTTGGTAACAATTGTTTTTGGTTATAAAGTAGTATCTGAGGTTAGAGGCCTCCAAGAGATACATGATTACATGGTATCTGAGGTTAGAGTCCTCTGAATGATACATATTTATTGGTTTCGGAGGTTAGAGGCCTCCAGTGACATATGATGAGGTTAGAGGCCTCTGAATGATACATATTTATTGGTTTCGGAGGTTAGAGGCCTCCAGTGACATATGATGAGGTTAGAGGCCTCCAGTGACATATGATGAGGTTAGAGGCCTCCAGTGACATATGATGAGGTTAGAGGCCTCCAGTGACATATGATGAGGTTAGAGGCCTCCAGTGACATATGATGAGGTTAGAGTCCTCTAGAGACATATGTTTTTTATTGGTTGAAATATAGTATTTTTAAGGTTAAAACGGAGTTCGAGTCTCTGTTGGCATATAAGGATTTAATGTGGTATATAGTGTTGTATGCGGTATATATGTTGTAAAATAAAGGGGTATAATTCGTAAAATTTATTGCATATTATCCATAAACTCTGGTATCAGCCTGGAAATTGTTTTGCTATCTTTGTCTATGCGCAATCTGTTGCTGTATTGCATTTGTTTTTCTGCTTGCACACTTCAAATTGCTGTATTGCCTTTGCATTTTCTAATTGCTTTTAAAGTTTGCTTTTTTTATTGCTATATACTTACTGTGCTGTTTTGTGCTTAAACTATATATTAAGTGACTGTGCATTTTATTACTGCTGCTCTTTTTGTGTTGTTAAAGAAAAAGTTTATTTCAGGCAGAAAAGCACCCACTCTAGAGAGGGAGGGGGGATCATAAAAAGATCTGTCAGTGAGCAGCTGTGTAGAGTCAGTGAAGAGAAATTTAAAAAAACTGTTCCGTTGTATGTGTGTGCAGTAATGAAAGGGAGATTTAAGTGTAACAGATTTAATTATTTGAAATGTATTTATCTGAATTTGTGAGGAAATGGCCAATCTTTTCAGACTCAGATATATACAAATACATTTTAAATTTGGAGGAAAATTAATAAATATATGTTTTCCTGAAAAAAAAAAAAAAAAAAGAGGGGGAGTGAATCTCTGGTATGCGAGATGAAATGAGCTTGTCTGTATAGCTGTACAAGAAAATATGTTGTAATGTTATTTTATATACCTGTATTTTAAAGTCACCAGCATGTTTTAAGTATGTGGTATTCATGTGCAGTTTTAGTTTTAAATGATAATTGTGTGGCAAGTAACGGCTTTGAGAGTGGCTTTGAAAGTGCGATGGTGTGTGATTTTTTTGTCACGCTCTGGTAAAAATGAAACTGTTTCTGGAATGATTAATAGGTTGACGTATGTTGTATTTGTAAGGTCTGTGCACAGAGTTGGTGCACCCAATGACATATAGTTATAAGCTGTAATTGAAAGTTTATTTAAAAGTGCGTCCGTTTTTGTTGCAAGTAAATTAATCTGCAGGGCATGCTACAAATACAGAGGTGAAATTTGTGTGGTAAATCATACAAGCAGCCTAAATTATGGTTAGAATATACATATGTAATTTACGTAATGAATGGTTAGTCCTTAAAGGGACAGTGTACTGTAAAATTGTTTTATATTAATGTATTTGTAATGACTTGTGATACAAGCTGAATAGTTTCAAATGTAGGAGAAGTTGCATTTGCAAGTTTGTGTATATATAAAGTAAATTGTAATGGGTTGAATTGTTTGTCTGTAAAATCAGAACTCAGTGTGTAGGCAGAGCACTAGAAAATTGTCATTTTATTAGCAGCAATAACACTGTATTAGTAGTTTGCAAAATATATATTTTTTGGGACCTTTCTTTGTATTCTTTTTAAATCTGCCATTTAGTTAGTAGATATTTCTTTTGCAGTGTAACTGAATTCTCTCTGTAATGCAAACTAATTGATAAGTTGTCTACAATCTTAGTGTTACGATCTGTGAGACTAAAAAAAAAAAAAAAAAAAAAAAAAGACAGAGGAGTGAAAATATTTAAAGGGATATAAAATCTGAGATTTTAAGGAAATATTTACAGAGAAGACAATGAGGTTTACTGTAAGCCCAACACTAGTATATTTAACTGTGTCAGCAGTTTCAATTAAAGATAATTTTTAATTTGAGTAAAACGTCCCTTTAACTAGCCTGCATCCCACTGTGTGTTTTTATGCTGGTTATGCTTGCTTAGGCTATTTAATGAATGTCAGTATACATGTTTATTATAAGTAAGGCCAATGACTCATTGGAAATAATTTAAAGGGGAAATTTTTATTATTATTTTTTGTAGAAAGCTTATTTTATTTTTTTTGTTATATACATTTGTTACATTTGGCTAGAGAGCTGCAGAAAGGTGAATATCAAATTGTAAACAGAGTTAAATCAAGTAATTGTGTTGTTATTAAAATTTTGGTTATGTAAAAGTAGAGACTGGATTCTAGCAGCTTTTCACAAATTATTTGTGCCACATCTGATTTACTTAAAGGGACAGTCTACCATATAATTGTTATTGTTTTAAAGATAGATAATCCCTTTATTGCCCATTCCCCAGTGTTGCATGGCCAACACAGTTGTATTGGTATGCTTTTTGCCTCTGTAGTTGTCTTGTGTCTAGGGGCATTCTTCCAGCTCCCTGGTCACATGACTGTGACTGTTTATGGTCTGTTGTCTTAAATTTAGCATTGTTTTGTGCTGAATTTTAAATGACCCCCTGTGCCTGAATACAGTGTTATCTATATGACCCACGTGTATTTTGTCTCTCTGTGTTGGAAAGAGATTTAAAAAGCCTGTGATAAGAGGCAGCCCTCAAAGGCTTAGAAATTAGCATATGAGCCTACCTATGTTTAGTTTAAACTAAGAATACCAAGAAAAAATTTGATGATAAAAGTAAATTGGAAAGTTGATTAAAATTAAAAGTCATATCTGAATAATGAAAGTTTAATTTATACTAAAATGTCCCTTTAACAGTGGATTTGCATGGTGCATGCGAGCAGGAGCTATATAGAACAGTGGCTGTATCATTATTATCTAATTATTCCCAAAATTGGATACTTAGGTGTTTGTGTGTTCTTTTGTAAATTTATGGTTAGGGATTTTATTTGTAAATATGCAACTGGAGTTTATTGATCTTCTGAGGTGATTGCATTATTAGTATGATATCATAGAATTGTACATGGTAGAATTTGCAGAACCACGGTATAGATGGTTGTTTGGGAATGGCAGAATTGGTTTTGAATTTCAGGTTAATTTTGGTTGTTAAAAGTTTGTGTCGGCTGTTCATGTTTTGTTTTGTAAAATGGACAATTGGTTTAAATGTTTTCTAAGAGAATGTTGTGTTTTTATTTTGGTAAGGTGCTGTATGAATGGAATATTGCATGTGGAGGTGTATTTGATTTTGCTGGCTTGTATTCTGCATGCATGAGCGGAGTGGATAATTTGTCTTTTTGTTTTTTGTTGTGTTTGCATGCCACATGGGATGTTTCACGCAAACAAGGGGGAAGTATTGATGAGTATTGATGAGTATCTTTATGTGATAGGGGTGATTGTTTTTAGGTAAGAAGGTGAACCTAAAACGTTTTGAATCTTCTCTTACAATGTTATTGCCTAACCACCAGCTGTGCCCTATATTTTTCTATATTTGGTTCTTAACACTATATTTGTATTTGCAGGATGAGATCATGCAGCTGTATCCAGAAATTAAATAACACTAACGGAATTATTTTTGAGTTTTTTCCATATTTAGGTAAAATCTGTACAGATAAAATTCCATAAGTGCACTCTTCAAAAGATTAAAGATTGAAAGCAAGTAAACCTTTAAAGAAAGAAAAGAAGAAAATGAAAGATCTTTTGTCAAGCTTGTTTTAACCACCATACTGCAGTAAAAAAGTTACTGAACTATCTTTGGATCCATTCTTTGCTTTGCATGCTGGTACCAGCCCCAGAACTGGACTCTGGGTAATCCATGACTGTCTCCTCTGATGTGTGTCTTCAGGACATAAAGACTATCCTTCTCTGGACTGTGCCTTATCGCTCGATATGGAGGTCCTGTTATGCTGTTACAGGGTCAACCAATTAAATTAGGGGAGTATTGTTTTAACTTGATTCCTTATACTGTTTGTTTTTGTAGTTGTTTTATTTTTATTGAACATATTAGGTATAAGAGGTCATATGCTTCATTGGTATTAGTGCACATTGTAGTTTATGTGCTTAACATAGTAATTTTTAGATAAAGGTAACTGTGAACTGTGCAGTATTGTACCCTATTGAATGGCCCACTGAGTATAAAAATATGTTTCAGAAAAATGCTGCAATATATCATAATATCTTAGACCCTTCACCCTTTAGAACATAAGGAGGACACGTCTAAGCTAGAAGTTTATAGTAAATATACAGAGAAATGTTTGTTTCAGGGAATAGCCTAATTATAGTTTATGAAAGCAAATGTATTTTTCCCTTTATTAATTAGTATGGTATCTTTTCACTTGCATAGTATTCATGAAGTATCATTTAAAAGTGTATAGAGAAGTTGTAAATTATTCTCTGAGAAATGTCAATGTATTTAGTTTGTATTGTATATCAACAATGTTTTGTTTGATTTTTAATGACATAGGATGAAAGTGACGTTTTATTTGGACATAATTGTGATTGTATTGCGGTGTGTACTCATCCTGTACTGTTTCTGTTTGCTTCCTAGACTCCCTGTGACTCGAGTGTCTGCTTGCCATGGGTATCCACTGGTTGCCTTGTCTACCCCATGAACAAACCATCAGATTTCCAGTATCTCCCTGCGGAAGAACCGTGGATAAGCACCCCTACTGCAAACGAACTGTTGGAGAACTGTATTATAGCAAATTGTCAAGGTGCAGCGCTCTCAAATGGACAAAGACTGTTCTTAAAGTGATCAGAGGCCACCTAGAGACAGTTGTGCTGTTGCTATGTCATGCTTTAAAAGGAACTTTTGGACATATTGGGGGGTGCTAGCAATGCAGGTGGAGAGATAGACGATGCAGCGTTGTTTGGGGGTAGATGGGGCGCTGGTTGGGTCTCTGTGCCGGTGGACCGGTAGTTTTGGGAAGGCTGGAAGATAGATGGAAGGTATTGGAGGGACTGTACCGATATGCAGTGACAATTAGCCTATAAAAGTATATCATAATATAAGGTTTTACTACTTTTCTATGTCAGTCTATTTTTATGTTATTCTGTTAGAATAAAAGGATGGTATGTTAGGGGTAATATGAACCTGACGGCAGCCATCTTGTTCCCCGCAGCCATCTTGTGATGATTAGCATCCATTTTGTAATGATTAGACTTTTATTATAGTGGTTTATTATGTAGTAAGAAATATGCTGATGTTAGGGAGACTTGCATAGATATAATAGCCCTGAGAATGACCCTGAAGATGTGCATTGTTATCTCTACAAAATGTCAAACGGCTGTGATTTGTGCTGGGCTAGGAGGCCCAGTTACTGTTTATCTGTAGTTAGATATTCCTGTAGAAATGACTCCCTAACACTCCTTTTATTCCAATTATATTTTCTATGAGTTTCTTTGTTCTTATAGAAATACCATGTGAAATGATGTAATTATGAATATGTCACTTGTTAAACCTATATGCTGTAACTCTTGTCTGCAAGGATATCTGACAAATGTGATGTACAACTTACAGGATGCCAGATGTTTTTCCTCATCTTAGAAATGAGCTAATGACTACAGATTTCAATGTATTCTGAAAGGTATATAAGCTCGCTATCCTGAACAATAAAATTAGAGCTGTTCGGCAAACATATCCTTGTGTGTTCTCTGAATGGCCCTCCAAGTACTTGAAAACACTTTGCAGGGTAGATACCAGAGTCCTGAAGCAGAGGAGAACAAGAGGGTCCTGGTCCTAGAGGAGTCTCCTTACAGGGCCAATTTATCAAGCTCTATATGGAACTTGATGCCCCTGTTTCTGCACGAGTCTTCAGGCTCGCCGGAAACAGAAGTTATGAAGCAGCGGTCTAAAGACTGCTGCTCCATAACTTGTCCACCTGCTCTGAGGCCGCGGACAGAAATAAACCCAATCGAATATGATTGGGTTAATTGCAAGGGTGGCATTGCACAAGCAGTTCACAAGAACTGCTGGTGCAATGATAAATGCTGACAGCGTATGCTGTAGGCATTTATCGATGTGCGGCGGACATAATACGCTACATCGTATGTCCGCTCACACAATGATAAATCTACCCCTATATTTTTCATTACACACAATCATATTACGATACATTCAGACTAAAAACTACTATACCGATATCTGTACTGGATCACATAATTGTATATCTGTATATACTTGCATACATTATTTCACCCTATTTGTATAGTTTTGAAATGTTATTATCTGAACGATACCAGTATATTTATTGATTCTATATCTATAGTGTACAAACTATCATTTTTTTTTTGTTACCACCATTATATTTTTTACACTGTCACTTTACAAATGAGAACCTTGTTATTAGAATTACACATAAGTAATGATAACCCTTTTGCTATTCATTGGCTGCAAGAAAATTCAAATCGACCAATAGGAATCTCACCTGCCCTATATAAGGTTAACTTGAACAGATAGTGGACCTCTTGATAAAGGCTGGAGGCCGAAACTGGTAGATTAGTCCACTGCATGCTATCTGATAGCAACAACACCCAAAATCTCAGACCTGTGGGTGCTCGGTTATAAACCGTTCTTTTGGAGTTCAACTTTTTCCTGTGAAACAGGTGACTATACTACTAGTCTTTTAGAGAATACGGACCACCTTTTACCATGATTTGGAGATTTGCCTACTGCATGCTACTTGGTAGCTATAATGGAGTAAATATCTCTCAGAAAATCCTTAATTTGAGGGTGATCGTTTACGAACCGTTCCCTTAGAGACAATCCTTTTCCTGCCAAACAGGCAATTTCACTACAAGTCCGTTTAGGAACACGGATCACCTTCTGACAGTATTTGGTAATACTACTTCTTCATTGTAAAACGGATCTATAAGGGCTTGTCGCTCTTATCCAATCACACATCTCCATTCCACATAACCTGGAAGAAAATACTGCAGATTCTGCATAACCGGCTCCCAAACTTTTCTCTACAGAAACATTGTTTGGGCAGCTGAGTGTTTCTATAAACTGCCTTCCGCCGGCTGGTCGGCATAACTCAACATCTCCCAAAGGTTTGATTGTATTCTTTTTACAAAGTTGCCATTTGGCAGACATAGTACTTAAAAAAAAAACTACTGCCGCTTCGTCGACCATACAAGGTTTGAACACATACCACTGCAGTGCGTATCTTTTTTTAAGTTACATTTTAACATTGGTACCAGTCATTTCTTTTGAGCTCAATGTGTTTTTTACTTGTCGCAACAAATTAATTGTGTTTTTAAATGAATTGTGTATATGAATTTCTTAATTGTGTTTATTTTCAGTAAAAATGTATTCCCATTTTATTCACAATCGTTTTATTTTCAACTCCATCGTGTGTTATGCTATTAATATTCATAATTTTTAAATATTTTCATTCATAGTATCATAGCTTTTAGCTTGCCAATAAGTATTTAATCTCATCCAGCTATTGCTTTAGCGCTCCCCTTTTTTTTCTGATTTTCTTACTGGAAAAGATGAGAGCATAACTTTTAAGAAAACTATTTATGCAAATAATCTTCAGGGGTTTTTTTTAAACACAATTTTATTTTAATTAGGGTTAGGTGTACAATAACAGGCAATATAGTTTTGTAGACAGTTTAATAAAATGTTATGACTCTTTAATGAAACAATTTACACTAATAATATCAGTATACTTTTTATTAAATTTCTTAGCATTTAATTGGAAGCAATAAATATTTAACGAGTGTTACATATACCAAAGGCTGTTTTATATTTTACAGTATATATTTACTCTTTTTCTTCCAATGAAAGTGTTTCTGTTTCTCAGAAGCAAGCCACAAAATGTTTCATCAGAAATGGTTGAGTTCTGCATTATATAGAATCTTGTTTCCGTTTGAGACAACTGATAGCAGAAGACCAAAAATTGTAGTGGTGAAATAGTATGGTTTTGGATTTGCAAGTGCCAAGGTTTTTTAGGCAGATAATAATGTGGTGTCAAGTGGAGTGTTTAATGCACTCGGTAAGGTATGTAATCTTTATTGAAAGCTTGTATGTTCCTTCATGCTCAATATAGGGCACAAATTAATGATATTGTGCTAATGCACTGACTCTTGCACTGATAATACCTGAGCCTTGGGGGAATATTTATCAAATGTCAGGCGGACATGATCAGGGTGTGTCAATCATCCCGATCATCTTATGACTGCTGCTTCTTAATTTATGTTTCCGGCGAGCCAAGGCAACCTCACGAGCATCTAATTAATGAGAATGGTCTTGTCGCGTAGGTGTATATTTTTCACTATAAACAGTATAGCCGTCTATGGTCCCTTTGCAATCCCCTTAAGGTGAACTGTGACTGCTTATGACACCATAAAGGCAATTGCAAAAGAATATTATATTTTCTAGTTTTTTTTAGCCATATATGCCTCTATTTATCATAGTCTGGTGGTCCTGATCCGAAAGTGCGGATCAGGTCCGCCAGACCTCGCTGAATACGGCGAGCAATACGCTCGCCATATTCAGCATTGCACCAGCAGCTCACAAGAGCTGCTGGTGCAACGCCGCCCCCTGCAGACTCGCGGCCAATGGGCCGCCAGCAGGGGGGTGTCAATCAACCTGATCGTACTCGATCGGGTTGATTTCCGGCGATGTCTGTCCGCCTGCTCAGAGCAGGCAGACAGGTTATGGAGCAGCGGTCTTTGTGACCGCTGCTTCATAACTGCTGTTTCTGGCGAGTCTGAAGACTCGCCAGAAACAGGAGCCATCAAGCTCCTTACGGAGCTTGTTAAATAGAGGCCACAGTATATAGAGTGGCTCATGATTTCTTAGGGGAACTTTTTAGGATTTATCCTTCCTAATTATAGAAAATTAAATATACATATTTTGCTTGTTTAATTCAGAACTAACACATTTAGTTACATATATTTTTTGTTATTGTGAAATATTGTTTTTATTATTTTGATTAAACTTCAGAAGAGCAGAAATAACTTACATAAAGAGAAAACTCCAAGCTATCTAATACCACATAAGGATCCTTAGGGAAACAAATGTACCATTTATTTATTTTATCATTTTGAGAAAGCAAATTCATATGATATGATCCATGGCACTGTGTCCTCTGTAGTTAGGGGAAAAAAAGGCTAGTCAGAATTGAAATGTGCTGCATTTCAGTTTTGAATAGATTCATTTTTTGCAATATACTGTACTTATATTAGCCAAAAGACTAGTAAACGCTTTCACTGTTTTAGGGCATATGTACATATGCAATGTGTGTATTCAAACAGTGTGCCTGCTTAGTGACCTTTTAGCTTTGTAAGATGCAAACTTAGTCATCAATGATAATATACATGTCTTACAGTTTATAGCAACTAGACCATTGTAGAAGCACAATAATATACTATACTGACAATGCAAAGCAATGAGCTCACTCTCAGATCCCCCCAAGCTAGGGTTGCCAGGTGTCCGTTATTAGTATTTCAGGCTACTGCCCGGTAATTTTAGTTCCAAAAAACCGGACATAGCCTTAGGTAGTTTGTTTTTAAATTATTTATTTATTTACTTTTTTTTACTTTTTTAAATGTATTTAAAATGTTTAAGACTTAGTTTAGCCCCCCCTGGCAGCCAGTGACAGGCAGCCGCCCACAGCCCGTGTCCACTCCGCCCACAGCCCGTGTCCGGCTCCGCTCAGCTGATCAGATATCCTGGACCATGTGCAGTCCGGACCGGTGCCCCTGCGCTGTGCGTGCTGCTGCCTTTCACTGTAGTGACTGTCAGACTGTCGGACGTCACGTGATCACGCACGTGACGTCACAACAGCAAGAAGATCTGTGGGCTGCGCTGACACTGTCCAGTCAATCAGTCTATGCTGCAGTGGAGACTCAGTCTAACTCTAAATACAAAAAAAAAAAAAAGACCAAAGAAATTTGAGACAATATAGGGCAGATTGGCGTGTTAAAAGTCAATAATGCAACAAAGCTGAAATATAACAGTCCAATGTGTTAATGACTGCACAAAGAGAGTGATGTGTTTGTGCATCAATATGCAGAAAATGATAAAAGTTCACTCTGAAGATGTATAAACAAGATGGCACATAGTGAATAAAGAACGGGCTTGCACCAAATATATGTAAGTATGCAAGCAATACCTATTATATAGGCATGCACCAGTCTCATAATATGCAGTCAGTCAACGGGCTCCGTAACAGGAGATATGGGACATAAAGTGTGAACGATACCTGACAGGTAGTAGTTTCCGTGAGTTAGTTCTGCTCACTGTTGTGCGGCCCAAACATAACCAGCAAACTCCATCGGCAACACTGCTGCGGGATTAGGAAGCTGTCGTCCTCACCAGTCTGGCGCCCGTGTAGAAATCTCCCTTTGATTTGGTCGTCCCGGTGGAATCACGGTATCCGTGCGCTAGATCCGGCACTTCCGCTCCTCCGCACTCAGCGGGTACTCTTCCGGAAGCGTCTCTAGCAACCAACACAGCGACCAGGTAGGAAGGATGATCGGACCCAGATAGCCACAAATACACACTGAACGGATGCTCAGGACTGTTCCATATAACCCCCACAGAGGGGAACACGGGAAGGAGGGTAGTTTGCTTTCCAGTAGGCAAAATCCAGCACGAACCAAAAGTAGATGGAAGCAAACACCTTGGGTTAAAACTTCAAACTTTTATTGGGAAAAGTTAAAATCCAGGAGGGAAGGCACACAAGGAATTCAGCATACGCGTTTCGGCTACACGCCGTAATAACTACTGATAAAAACATTACACACATGTGCATTTAAAAAGGGTGTACTGAACACCCATTGGTAAAACAAAGAACACACCCACTGTGATGATCTTGTATTGAATTGTGTGCAGACCTTACAAGTCTAGAACAATTAACTCCTAAAGTACCGGCATAGCAATGAACAAATAACAGATGATAATTCAAACATATTAATTAAAACATCTAAACACAGTCATGCTGTCAGTGAGGATTCTTCATTGAACAAATTTACAGCCTGAAAGATTTAGGAGCCAGCCAGGTACATATTGTGAAGTGGCAAGTGACAGCAAATAATTGACTATATATATATATATATATATATATATATATATATATATATATAGCAGGGCTCAAAATTTCCACTCTTTACTAGCCATTGGCGAGTGGAAATTTAATGGTGGCGAGTGAAAGTTAGTGAGTGAATGTTGAGAGATAAGGGAGAGGGTAAAAAGAGATTGAAGAGAGGAGGGATGGGAGAAAGATAGTAAAGAGAGAGAAGGGAGAGACGATAATTATTAAAGGAAAATCTCCAGGACTACAAAGACCTTCCATGAATGCCAGTACTCTTTCCCAACTCTCTCACTTTAACAACTTCCTATTTCTATCCAGCTATTGTCTTACCCAGAACCACCAAGCTGATGTTGCTAACTGCTATGCACTTTTTGTTGTTGTTAATCTATTACTGTATGTAGCATTATTTAATTTCTTCAGGTATAAAATAAAGAATATTAAAAATGTCTGTACAATAATGTGTTTCACCTTGGCTAAACATATACAAAAGAGGGCGTGCAGTAGTGGGTGTGGTGTGAGCAGTAGTGGATTGGCTCAGAAGTGGCGAGTAACATTTTGGCCTGGCTAGAAGTTAATAACCTGAAATTTTGAGCCCTGTATATAGTATATATATATATTATATATATATATATATATACTGTGTATATATATATATATATATATATATATATATATACTGTATATATACATATATATATGTATATATACAGTATATATATATCTAATATATATTATTATATATACAGTATATATATATATATGTATCTAATCTAAATATTTGTGTATATATATATATATTAAAAAAAAGAATAAATCTCAAATAAATGTGTGCGCCTGCCCGCCCGCACCGCCCCCCCCCCCCCCCCGTTATCTGCTGGCTGTCCAGTATTTTTTTGAAGGACAGCTGGCAACCCTACCCCAAGCTACTAAAATGATGTGGTATCTGCACGAATCCTCTGGTTTCACTTTCTCCATGCTTTTGTGTACGCCTGAACTTCCTTTATTATTACTGGTGAAAGAACTGCTTGTACTTCCTGTTGAGGCTGCATTACACTAAAACTGTGTGCCCACTGCCAGCATTAGAAACGGCACTAAATGCACAGGACTGGTACAGCGGATCAGAAAGGTAAGCACAGGTCTCTTCCACTCACAAATTATCATACAGTAAACACTTATTCTTTTTACAAAAGGCTAAAGCGTTAGCATAATAATGTAACCAGGAAACAGTTACCACAGATTTAGTCAGTATTTTTTTACAATTAAATATTCAATCATAGAAAAACATTTAATTATGCATATTCTACATCACTAGTTCTTATTACAAACTGACAGCCATGCCTGTAAATAACTTCACTATAGCAAAAGCAGAGCGTTTGAGCTGCAAGTGATTTCTGCAGGCTAATTACACTTCCCTTTGCTAGTGAGAAGAACTGGTAACCACAGCAATACAGTCTTTGTCGTCTTAAAATATATATTTTTTTCATGGAATTAATATAGAAAGAAAAATTGTAAAGCCTGTGTATGAAGAGCAGATGGAATCTGCTCAGTGTGACATATGACATTGTGCTTTAAATTCTCTTATGTGGTAGAGGTATCACAGAATATTAAATACTTTGCTGCCATAGAGGGCTATAACCAAGTATTTCCAGGAGGTCAATGCATTTGCAAGGCTTTAGTGGTTACTCATATACAATATGATTTATATTATGGGAACCCAAACCTTTTTTACATGGATTCCCTGTTACTAATGGCAGAATATGCCTCCCGCAACATTAGATTATATTAAAACTTATGCTAGAGGTAATGCCTCTAAATAAAAGTAGATTATAACACAATTTTAGTTACTAATAATGAATTTAACTACATATACTCACATTCACAAAATTTGGTACAAATTTAATAACAAATTATTAATGTCTGCAGCAGATGGAAAGCAGCATTAAAAGTATAATGATACCAGCCACAAGACACAGGCCGTCTTGTGAATTATAGGCCAATATAACAGTGGGACACCATGGTTCAAAGGCCCAATTTTCAGGTCACCCGATGGCTATATAATAAAAACTGGTTAAAACCTGTAGCAATTGTCTTACCATTTGTGACATTGCAATAAAAAAGGTAATGATTACATATTTAATTTGAATGTTTTTAGTCAAAGCTACATATTTTAAAATTACTTAATTATTTTTTGCAAAATGTAAAGTTACAGACACAAACCCAATGTCTTGGGGTCACACTTAACTCAAATTTTTATTTTACTCCTCACATTCAGTCTTTAGTCAGTTCCTGCTGTTTCCACCTTAAACACATCTCCAAAATTTGCCACTTCCTCCCACAAGACACAACTAAGATTTGAATTCACTCTCTATCATTTTCAGCCTTGACTATTGCAACTCCACCCTCTCCGGTCTCCCTAGCTGTCGTTTATCTCCTTTACAATCCATAATAAATGCCTCTGCCAGACTGATCTTCCTTACGCATCGCTCCTCATCTGCTGCACCTCTCCCCTAGTCCCTTCAACTGCTTCATTTAGCCTCCAGAATAAAACACAAAGGGGCCGATTTATCAATGTCTGGTGGACATGATCTGCTGTAGCGGATCATGTCTGCGAGACATCACTTAATGCAGACAGCATTCACTGTTGGCATTTAACATTGCACAAGCAGTTCTGTTGAACCGCTTGTGCAATGCTGCCCTTGCAGATTCGCAGGCAATTGGCCGCTAGTAGGGGGT
Organism: Bombina bombina; assembly: GCF_027579735.1. Taxonomy (NCBI): domain Eukaryota; kingdom Metazoa; phylum Chordata; class Amphibia; order Anura; family Bombinatoridae; genus Bombina; species Bombina bombina. The sequence goes on along the minus strand of NC_069500.1, from coordinate 279,374,233 downwards.
GTCAATCAACTCGATCGTACACGATCGGGCTTATTGCTGTCCTACACTTCAGAGGAGGCGTATGAGTTAAGGACCGCTGCTTCTTAACCCCTGTTTCCGGCGAGCATGAAGGCTTGCGCGGGAACAGGGGTATTTGGCCCCTTTCGGGCCATGAAAAATCGGCTCCATAGGGTCCGATTAAAAGTGGAGCGGTATTTAACACTCCGCTCGAGCGCTAACTCCGCTAGAAGTAAGTTTTTTGCACACATTGGGTAGCACTCATATTACAAGTTAATGCACCTAAAAAGTCGAACGTTGAACATCACACACGCAGTAACATATTCCACCATAGAAGTCAATGGACAAAAAAGTACCATGAAGACCCGGTTGTAATTATCTAAATACAGTTTTTACCTTGGAGAACAGTGTGTCATTCAAAGGGCTGTTTCATGATTTTGAGTATATGAAGGCGAAGCATACATTATAAAATGAAAAAATAAACACAAAAGGCTCCTCCTAGTGCAATATGGCTAATAGACTAAGCTTCCCAAATATATCAAATAAAGCTGTTGTACTCACAATCGTGGCAGCATTCCCAAGTGCTGATAGAAGCAGGCTAGGAGATCTGAGTGTCACAGCTCACTGACCACCGGCATAGAAGCATCAACACCCTGTTTTGCTGGACTGTAAGGTCTCACTCATGCACCATCAGGTGAAAAACATTCAGAGGGACTATAGTATAATCCTCAATCAGTGCAGCATAATCGCCACGCATTTCTCGGCTATTATAGCTGTTTTCTCAGGCGAATGCTGCTTATTACAATCATTAGTGTTATATTGTCTGTAATCAAAACGCTTAATACTAGACAAGCACATTTATTTTTTTTACGAATACAAATTCATTAAGGAAACCAGGATATTAATTTTGTTTTCACAAACAAATATCCGAATGACTGCACCATGAAATTTAAAGAAAATAATAAATACAGAAATAAATCACCAGTATTCATTTGTTTACTTTAAATTGCCTTAGGGGTTAAAATACCTACCTCTAGTGCGTTGGAGAGCCGTGCTAATCCCACTACTTCGTCACAGAGCCCTGGGCCATGTTAATAGGAGATTTGCGCTAAACCTAATTTTCGTACAACCCTGGACTCTGTTAAGAAGGATAGTGATTAGTGCAGCTCCACAGTATGCTATACTTAACTATAGCTTGATGAGTAGCCACCCTAATCCTTTCCCTTCACAGAGCCCAAGGCCACCCTAATAGAAGATGTAATGTGCACTAAGCCTCCTATTAGCGCGGCCCAGGGCTCTGTGAAGAAGTGTTGGGATTAGCACGGCCGTCCAGTGCACTATAGGTAAGTATATAATGCAATAGGTTAACTTTTCCACCTGTAGCATAGAAACATTTACATTAATTTAACAAAAACAAATTTAATTGTTCCGTGAATATTCAGTATTTGTTTAGTTTAAAACTAAACAAATATGAAATAACACGGCAGTCTATTTTTCCGAAAAATAAACTTTTTAGATTATTAAAATAGTAAGGGATAATGTAAGAGACAATGTGAGGACAGATACAAAGTATACAGAAATTGTAAGATGGTAAAAAACAATAATCTGATACAGAAATGAACTAAGAACTGATTCTCTCCTTAATTTAAAACTGCTGCCTTCTTTCAGTCTCTCCCCGGGGACTGTAATAGATACAAAATTTCAAAGATAGATGGCGCTGGTCTTGGTATTATGTTGTGGATATGTAGATATCTTCTAATATTCTGGTGGCAAAAGGAAACAGACTTGTTGTGTATATAAACACCAATTAATAAGGGTGCAATATACTCACTCCATAAGATGTATGATGTCTGCTCATCTATAGATGACCTCACAGTTAGCTTCAAACCAAGGATGGACTCCAATAATATCAATCCAGATTGCTAAAAGCAAGGAAGAGCTCCAATCAGGTGTGTATAAGATTACTTAAAATTACAAATAGCAACTTACTCCATCAAATCTGGAATTCCGGCGATGTCACAGCAAAGAAGCAATTCATTACTCCATAGGTGGTAAAAAGGTATTTTTAATTGCTCAACGCGTTTCGACGTATGCAAACGTCTTTTTCAAGAGCAAATTTAAAACAAGTGAAAACAGTTGAAAACGTTTGTATGCTATGACACAAATTGCCGGTTTAAATACAGATGGTACAGGTTCCAATTTCCTGCGGAAAAACAGGAAATTGGATTCACATGAAGATATTTAGAACAACTTAAAAAAACATAAAAACATCATGTCTGTGTTTGTCTATAATAGCTTCATAGTATAGAAGGTGAAATATAATAATTTTGACTATGTCGATTTTAATTTTCTAATTTAAATTTAATTCATTAGTGGATTGCCAAACACAAATATTTAGACCAATCACAGACATTCAAATTACATGGTATTGCATTATAACCAATGAGAGAATCTGAGGGATTTGAGTTCTCAAACGAGTAGTATTTTGTGTGAAGTTCCATTTCAGGTCAGCCGGAATCACATGCGGCTAGATTTAGAGTTTTGTCGGTAACGACCCGCGTAGCTAACGCTGGCTTTTTTCTGGCCGCACCTTTTAAATAACTCTGGTATTGAGAGTCCACAGAATGGCTGCGTTAGGCTCCAAAAAAGGAGCGTAGAGCATATTTAACGCAACTTCAACTCTCGATACCAGAGTTGCTTACGGACGCGGCCAGCTTCAAAAACGTGCTCGTGCACGATATCCCCATAGGAAACAATGAGGCTGTTTGAGCTGAAAAAAAACCTAACACCTGCAAAAAAGCTGCGTTCAGCTCCTAACGCAGCCCCATTGTTTGCTATGGGGAAACACTTCCTACATCTACACCTAACACTCTAACATGTACCCCGAGTCTAAACACCCCTAACCTTACACTTATTAACCCCTAATCTGCCGCCCCCGCTATCGCTGACCCCTGCATATTATTAACCCCTAATCTGCCGCTCCGTAAACCGCCGCTACTTACATTATCCCTATGTACCCCTAATCTGCTGCCCCTAACACCGCCGACCCCTATATTATATTTATTAACCCCTAATCTGCACCCCACAACGTCGCCTCCACCTCCCTACACTTATTAACCCCTAATCTGCCGACCGGACCGCACCGCTATTATAATAAAGTTATTAACCCCTAATCCGCCTCACTAACCCTATAATAAATAGTATTAACCCCTAATCTGCCCTCCCTAACATCGCCGACACCTAACTTCAAACATTAACCCCTAATCTGCCGACTGGAGCTCACCGCTATTCTAATAAATTTATTAACCCCTAAAGCTAAGTCTAACCCTAACACTAACACCCCCCCTAAGTTAAATATAATTTAAATCTAACGAAATTAATTAACTCTTATTAAATAAATTATTCCTATTTAAAGCTAAATACTTACCTGTAAAATAAATCCTAATATAGCTACAATATAAATTATATTTATATTATAGCTATTTTAGGATTTATATTTATTTTACAGGTAACTTTGTATTTATTTTAACCAGGTACAATAGCTAAAATAGTTAAAATAATTACAAAATTACCTGTAAAATAAATCCTAACCTAAGTTACAATTAAACCTAACACTACACTATCAATAAATTAATTAAATAAAATACCTACAATTACCTACAATTAAACCTAACACTACACTATCAATACATTAATTAAATACACTATCTACAAATAAATACAATGAAATAAACTAACTAAAGTACAAAAAATAAAAAAGAACTAAGTTACAAAAAATAAAAAAATATTTAGAAACATCAGAAAAATATTACAACAATTTTAAACTAATTACACCTACTCTAAGCCCCCTAATAAAATAACAAAGACACCCAAAATAAAAAAATGCCCTACCGTATTCTAAATTACTAAAGTTCAAAGCTCTTTTACCTTACCAGCCCTGAACAGGGCCCTTTGCGGGGCATGCCCCAAAGAATTCAGCTCTTTTGCCTGTAAAAAAACACATACAATACCCCCCCCAACATTACAACCCACCACCCACATACCCCTAATCTAACCCAAACCCCCCTTAAATAAACCTAACACTAAGCCCCTGAAGATCTTCCTACCTTATCTTCACCATACCAGGTTCACCGATCGATCCAGAAGAGCTCCTCCGATGTCCTGATCCAAGCCCAAGCAGGGGGCTGAAGATGTCCTTGATCTGGCTGAAGTCATCATCCAAGCGGGAGCTGAAGTGGTCCATGATCCGGCTGAAGTCATCATCCAAGCGGGAGTTGAAGAGATCCATGATCCGGCTGAAGTCATCATCCAAGCGGGAGCTGAAGAGGTCCATGATCCGGCTGAAGTCTTCTATCAACGGCATCTTCAATCTTCTTTCTTCCGGATCCATCTTGCAGACCTCCGACGCGGAACATCCTGCTGGCCCGACGGACTACCGACGAATGAAGGCTCCTTTAAGGGACGTCATCCAAGATGGCGTCCCTCGAATTCCGATTGGATGACGTCCCTTAAAGGAGCCTTCATTCGTCGGTAGTCCGTCGGGCCAGCAGGATGTTCCGCGTCGGAGGTCTGCAAGATGGATCCAGAAGAAAGAAGATTGAAGATGCCGTTAATAGAAGACTTCAGCCGGATCATGGACCTCTTCAGCTCCGGCTTGGATGATGACTTCAGCCGGATCATGGACCTCTTCAACTCCCGCTTGGATGATGACTTCAGCCGGATCATGGACCTCTTCAGCTCCCGCTTGGATGATGACTTCAGCCGGATCATGGACATATTCAGCCCCCTGCTTGGGCTTGGATCAGGACATCGGAGGAGCTCTTCTGGATCGATCGGTGAACCTGGTATGGTGAAGATAAGGTAGGAAGATCTTCAGGGGCTTAGTGTTAGGTTTATTTAAGGGGGGTTTGGGTTAGATTAGGGGTATGTGGGTGGTGGGTTGTAATGTTGGGGGGGGTATTGTATGTGTTTTTTTTACAGGCAAAAGAGCTGAATTCTTTGGGGCATGCCCCGCAAAGGGCCCTGTTCAGGGCTGGTAAGGTAAAAGAGCTTTGAACTTTAGTAACTTAGAATAGGGTAGGGCATTTTTTTATTTTGGGTGTCTTTGTTATTTTATTAGGGGGCTTAGAGTAGGTGTAATTAGTTTAAAATTGTTGTAATATTTTTCTGATGTTTGTAAATATTTTTTTATTTTTTGTAACTTAGTTCTTTTTTATTTTTTGTACTTTAGTTAGTTTATTTCATTGTATTTATTTGTAGATATTGTATTTAATTAATGTATTGATAGTGTAGTGTTAGGTTTAATTGTAGGTAATTGTAGGTATTTTATTTAATTAATTTATTGATAGTGTAGTGTTAGGTTTAATTGTAACTTAGGTTAGGATTTATTTTACAGGTAATTTTGTAATTATTTTAACTATTTTAGCTATTGTACCTGGTTAAAATAAATACAAAGTTACCTGTAAAATAAATATAAATCCTAAAATAGCTATAATATAAATATAATTTATATTGTAGCTATATTAGGATTTATTTTACAGGTAAGTATTTAGCTTTAAATAGGAATAATTTATTTAATAATAGTTAATTTATTTTGTTAGATTTAAATTATATTTAATTTAGGGGGGTGTTAGTGTTAGGGTTAGACTTAGCTTTAGGGGTTAATAAATGTATTAGAATAGCGGTGAGCTCCAGTCGGCAGATTAGGGGTTAATGTTTGAAGTTAGGTGTCGGCGATGTTAGGGAGGGCAGATTAGGGGTTAATACTATTTATTATAGGGTTAGTGAGGCAGATTAGGGGTTAATAACTTTATTATAGTAGCGGTGCGGTCCGCTCGGCAGATTAAGGGTTAATAAGTGTAGGCAGGTGGAGGCGATGTTGAGGGGGGCAGATTAGGGGTTAATAAATATAATATAGGGGTCGGCGGTGTTAGGGGCAGCAGATTAGGGGTACATAAGTATAACGTAGGTGGCGGTCGGCAGATAAGGGGTTAATTATTGTAGGTAGCTGGCCGGCGACGTTGTGGGGGGCAGGTTAGGGGTTAATAAATATAATATAGGGGTCGGCGGTGTTAGGGGCAGCAGACAAGGGGTACATAAGTATAACGTAGGTGGCGGTCGGCAGATAGGGGTTAAAAAAATGTAATCGAGTGGCGGCGATGTGGGGGGACCTCGGTTTAGGGGTACATAGGTAGTTTATGGGTGTTAGTGTACTTTAGAGCACAGTAGTTAAGAGCTTTATAAACCGGCGTTAGCCCAGAAAGCTCTTAACTACTGACTTTTTTCTGCGGCTGGAGTTTTGTCGTTAGATTTCTAACGCTCACTTCAGACACGACTCTAAATACCGGAGTTAGAAAGATCCCATTGAAAAGATATGATACGCAATTGACGTAAGGGGATCTGCGGTATGGAAAAGTTGCGGCTGAAAAGTGAGCGTTAGACCCTTTCCTGACTGACTCCAAATACTGGCGGTAGCCTAAAACCAGTGTTAGGAGCCTCTAACGCTGGTTTTCACGGCTACCGCCAAACTCCAAATCTAGGCCATGATGTTCAGTGTTCTATGGTTACAGAGTATCAGACGTGCCATATGTTGTATTGCTAGTAACTCCTTTTTTTCTTTAGACCAATAGCGTTAGTCTCATGTAAATAGTATACCGTTATTTATCTACAAAGTAAATAACAAGCGAACAGTAAATGTCCTTAAACAAGGTTTATTAGTGGATTACATCTATATGAGAAAAAACAATAAAAATTATATAGTAGATATTTAAAGGGACATGAAACCCAAAAAAATTATTTCATGATTCAGATGGAGAATGCAATTTTAAACAACTTTCCAATTTACTTCCATTATTTATTTTGCTTTCTTCTCTTGTTATCCTTTGCTGAAAGGGTTATCTAGGTAAGATCAGGAGCAGCAAAGAACCTAGATTCTAGCTGCTAATTGGTTGCTGCATATATATACCTATTTTCATTGGCTCACCCATGTGTTCAGTTAGAAACCAGTAGTACATTTATGCTCCTTCAACAAATGATACCAAGAGAATAAAACAAATTAGATAATAGAAGTAAATTAGAAAGTTGTTTAAAATTGTATTCTATATCTGAAACATTAAATAAAAATTTTGGGTTTCATGTCCCTTTAAGAACCTGACTAATCTTTGTTTACATAACTTTTTTGACATTAGTAATAACAAAGCATAGTGGCCTTGGAAACCTTTTTCATAACATTAAGTGTTGAAAACGTGATATTCAGACATCATTTGAATACATTTGTAAGATACGAAATGGTGAAATATATAAAACAAAAAAGTGAAAAAAAGACAATATTTTGATGTGCCGTAACATTTAAAGAGACAGTGTCTCAAATATTTATATGGAAAAATTTGAACGCTATTCCTATTTTGAAGTACTAATTTGTGATCTTATAGTTATAAGATATGAAATGTTGAAATATATGTAACAAAAAAGTGAAAAAAAAACAACATAAAAAACAAAAAAATTTTTTAATATACCGTAACATTTAAAGAGACAGTGTCTCAAATATGAAAAAATTAAAACTTAAATTAGTTCTTTTTAGTTCTTTATAATTATAAGATCACAAATTAGTACTTTAAAATATGATTTTTTTTTCATATTTGAGACACTGTCTCTTTAAATGTTACGGTATATTAAAATATTGGGTTTTTTTATTTTTTATTCTTTTTTCACTTTTTTGTTACATATATTTCAACATTTCATATCTTATAACTATAAGATCACAAATTAGTACTTCAAAATAGGAATAGCATTCAAATTTTTCCATATAAATATTTGAGACACTGGCCTCTAGATATCAACGTGTCTACTTTACCTGCCTTCACCGGCCCAATGCGCCCGCCTAAGCTCGCCTACCATCGCCGGCGCGGACCTGAAAAATCTTGCCAAAGTTATCAATAAATCTGTCAAAAAGCCGCGCACCAAGTACGGGGCGATGAGCAGCGGACTGTGATAGTTATCACTCATCCGATCTCGCTGCTCTTCGGCTTTTTGACAGCTTTATTGACAAGCTGTCACTAAGCACCTACACTAACTACACTATTCTACCCCCTATACTGGCACCCCCGGAGCCCCCCGCAATTAAATAAAGTTAGTAACGCTTAAACCACCGCTCCCGGACACCGCCGCAACTATAATAAATGTATTAACCCCTAAACCGCCGCTCCCGGAGCCCACCACCACCTACATTATACCTAGTAACCCCTATCCTGCCCCCCCATACCGCCGCCACCTATAATAAATTTATTAACCCCTATCCTGCCGATCCCGGACCCCATCGCAACTAAATAAATTATTTAACCCCAAACAGATTGAGCTTGCATTCTATTGGCTGTCCCGATCAGCCAATAGAATGCAAGCTCAATCTGATTGGCTGATTTGATCAGCCAATCAGATTTTTCCTACCTTAATTCCGATTGGCTGATTGAATCCTATCAGCCAATCGGAATTCGAGGGACACCATCTTGGATGACGTCACTTAAAGGAACCGTCATTCGTCGTTCAGTTGTCGGTGGAAGAAGATGGCTCTGTGTAGGCTCGTCTGAAGATGTCTCCGCTCCGCTCCGGATGGATGAAGATTTAAGACGCCGCCTGGATGATAACTTCAATCGGATGGAAGACTTCTTCAGCGCCCCTTGGATGATGACTTCTGCCGCTCCGGATCTCCTCTTCGGTTTCATTGGTGATCGGCTGGCTGAAGACGGCTAAAGGTAGGATGATCTTCAGGGGGGTATTGTTAGGTTTATTTAAGGGGGGTTTGGGTTAGAGTAGGGGTATGTGGGTGGTGGGTTTTAATGTTGGGGGGGTTGTATTTTTATTTTACAGGCAAAAGAGCTGTTTTCTTTGGGGCATGCCCCGCAAAAGGCCCTTTTAAGGGCTGGTAAGGTAATTGAGCTGTTAACTTTTTAATGTAGAATAGGGTAGGGCATTTTTTTTATTTTGGGGGGCTTTGTTATTTTATTAGGGGGCTTAGATTAGGTGTAAGTAGCTTAAAATTGTTGTAATATTTTTGAAATGTTTGTAACTTATTTTTTTTATTTTTGTAACAGTTTTTTTTTTGTACTTTAGATAGTTTATTTAATTGTATTTAATTGTAGTTATTTGTAGGTAATTCATTTAATTAATTTAATGATAGTGTAGTGTTAGGTTTAATTGTAACTTAGGTTAGGATTTATTTTACAGGTAATTTTGTATTTCTTTTAGCTAGGTAGTTATTAAATAGTTAATAACTATTTAATAACTATTGTAACTAGCTAAAATAAATACAAAGTTACCTGTAAAATAAATATAAATCCTAAAATAGCTACAATGTAATTATTAATTACATTGTAGCTATATTAGGGTTTATTTTACAGGTAAGTATTTAGTTTTAAATAGGAATAATTTATTTAAGTATAGTGTAGTGTTAGGTGTAATTGTAACTTAGGTTAGTTTTTATTTTACAGGTTAATTTCTCTTTATTTTAACTAGGTAGCTATTAAATAGTTAATAACTATTTAATAGCTATTGTACCTAGTTAAAATAAATTGAAATTTGCCTGTAAAATAAAAATAAATCCTAAAATAGATACAATATAATTATTATTTATATTGTAGCTATATTAGGGTTTATTTTAAAGGTAAGTATTTAGTTTTAAATAGGATTAATTTAGTTAATAAGAGTTATAATATTTAGATTTATTTAATTAATATTTAAGTTGGGGGGGTGTTAGGGTTAGACTTAGGTTTAGGGGTTAATAATTTTATTATAGTTGCGGCGGTGTATGGGGGGCAGGATAGGGGTTAATAAATTTATTATAGGTTGCAGCGGTGTAGGGGGGCAGGATAGGGGTTAATAAATGTATTATATGTGGCGACGGTGTAGGGGGGGCAGATTAGGGGTTAATAAGTTTAATATAGGTGGCGTCGGGGTCCGGGTGCGGCGGTTTAGGGGTTAATACATTTATTTTAGTTGCGGCGGTGTAGGGGGGGACAGATTAGGGGTTAATATGTATAATGTAGCTTGCGGTGGGCTCCGGGAGCGGCGGTTTAGGGGGTAATACATTTATTTAGTTGCGGCGGTGTAGGGGGGAGACAGATTAGGGGTGTTTAGACTCGGGGTACATGTTAGGGTGTTAGGTGCAGATGTTTCTTATAGGAATCAATGGGATGTTGGGCAGCAGCGAACATGAACTTTCGCTATGGTCAGACTCCCATTGATTCCTATGGGAACCGCCGCCTCCAGGGCGGCGGTTTGAAAACCAGGTACGCTGGGCCGGAAAAGTGCCGAGCGTACCTGCTAGTTTTTTGATAACTAGCAAAAGTAGTCAGATTGTGCCGAACTTGTGTGCGGAACATCTGGAGTGACGTAAGTGTTTGTCCACATTGATGTTCCTGTTAAAGTGACTTACAGAGCATGTCTGTCATTGGATATTATATTTGTGTCTGTTATTTTGTGGATTCCTGTCAGTATGGATTAAAGGGACACTGAACCCAAATTTTTTTCTTTCGTGATTCAGATAGAGCATGCACTTTTAAGCAACTTTCTAATTTACCCTATTATCAATTTTTCTTCATTCTCTTGCTATCTTTATTTGAAAAAGAAGAAATCTAAGCTAAGGAGCCAGCAATTTTTTGGTTCAGAACCATGGACAGCACTTGTTTATTGGTGCTGTCCAATCAGCAAGGACAACCTAGTTTGTTCAACAAAAATGGGACGGCATCTAAACTTACATTTTTGCTTTTCAAATAAACTTACCAAGAGAATGAAGAAAATTTGATAATAGGAGTAAATTAGAAAGTTGCTTAAAATTTCATGCTCTATCTGAATCACAAAAGAAAAAATTGGGTTCAGTGTCCCTTTAAGGACAAGGCATTTTTTTTTAATTTCTTACCTTTAAGGACCAGGGCTATTTTTACATTTCTGCAGTGTTTGTGTTTAGCTGTAATTTTCCTCTTACTCATTTAGTGTACCCACACATATTATATACCGTTTTTCTCGCCATTAAATTGACTCTTTTTAAATATACCATTATTTTCATCATATCTTATAATTTACTAAAAAAAAAAATCTAAAATATGATGAAAAAATGGGGAAAAAAACACTTTTTCTAACTTTGACCCCCAAAATCTGTTACACATCTACAACCACCAAAAAACAACCATGCTAAATAGTTTCTAAATTTTGTCCTGAGTTTAGAAATACCCAATGTTTACATGTTCTTTGCTTTTTTTTTTTTAAAGTTATAGGGCAATAAATACAAGTAGCACTTTGCTATTTCCAAACCATTTTTTTGTTCTTCAAAATTAGCGATAGTTACGTTGTAACACTGATATCTGTCAGGAATCCCTAAATTTCCCTTTACATGTATTTATTTTTTTATAGTAGACAACCCAAAGTATTCATCTAGGCCTATTTTGGTATATTTCATGACACTATTTCACAAACTTTAGGTTTCTCACTGAAATTATTTACAAACAGCTTGTGCAATTATGGCACACGTGGTTGTAAATGCTTCTCTGGGATCCCCTTTCTACAGAAATAGCAGACATATATGGCTTTGGCATTGCTTTTTGGTAATTAGAAGGCTGCTAAATTCCACTGCGCACCACACTTGTATTATGTCCAGCAGTCAAGGGGTTAATTAGGTAGTTTGTAGGGTTAATTTTAACTTTAGTGTAGTAGACAACCCAAAGTATTGATCTAGGTCCATTTTGGTATATTTCATGCCACCATTTCACCGCCAAATGTGATCAAATACAAAAAATCGTTCACTTTTTCACAAATTTTTTCACAAACTTTCAGTTTCTCACTTTTTCACTAACTTTAGGTTTTTCACTGAAATTATTTACAAACAGCTTGTGCAATTATGGCACAGATGGTTGTAAATGCTTCTTTGGCTTTGGCATTGCTTTTTGGTAATAAAAAAGGCAGCTAAATGCAGCTGCGCACCACACTTGTATTATGCCCAGCAGTGACGGTGTTAATTAGGTAGCTTGTAGGGAACTTGAAGGGTTAATTTTAGCTTTAGTGTAGAGATCAGCCTCCCACCTGACACATCCCACCCCTTGATCCCTCCTTGACCACACTCAAACAGCTCTCTTCCCTCCCCCACCTCACTATTGTCACTGCCATCTTTAGTACTGGCAGAAAATTTTATAAAAATTATATATTTTCTGCAGTGTAGGATCCCCCCTTACCACCCAACTGCCCTGAGCCCCCCCAAAGAGCTCTCCAACCCTCTTCCCACTAACGTTTTGCCACCATTTTGGGTACTGGCAGCTGTTTGCCAGTACCCACTTTGCAAACAAATTTGGGGTTTTTAAACATAGACCCCACTTTTTCTGTAGTGTAGCTGCCCCCCTCAATACCCACCCCCACCCCCTCCCCCTCCCAGATCCCTTTCCCAGACCCCCACCCACTAACGATCAGCACCATCGCTGGCCGATGCAGAGAGGGCCACAGAGTGGCTCTCTCTGCATCGGTGTACCAAAAAAGGTATTGCAGTGATGCCTCAATATCGAGGCATCACAGCAATACCTTGAAAGTGGCTGGAAACGCCGCTTCCAGCCGCTTTAAACCCCTTACGACGTACAGGGTACGTCGTTGGTCTTTAACGACCAGTTTGGGCATGACGTACCCTGCACGACGTGTGTCGTTAAGGGGTTAAATATTTAAGTTATGTGCTTCGTGCTAACAGTCACAATAGTAATTATATAATGCAAGACAAGAGCTATTTATTTATATATATATATATATATATATATATATATATATATATATATAGTATATATCTCAATAGCTCCTTTCTTGTTTTGGTGCATTATACAACATAAAACAGACTTCCTGTAGTTTTTATTATTTTTTTTTGTTAGTCTATCTATGCTGATCATGCAGATCAGTTGATTACAGCTCCTTATGATCAATTAAAGGGTCAGTCTAAACCAGGATTTTTAATGTTTATATATTATATATAGATAATCCCTTTATTACCCATTCCCCAGTTTTGCATAACCAACACAGTTATATTAATAAACTTTTTACCTCTGTTAACTTCTTTTGACAGACTTAGGTAACTCCACGGGTGTGAGCACAATGTTATCTATATGGTACACATGAACTAACGTCCTCTAGTTGTGAAAAAATGTCAAAATGCATTCAATGCATATGAGCCTACCCAGGTTTAGCTTTCAACTAAGAATACTAAGAGAATAAAGTAAAATTGATGATAAAAGTAAATTGGAAAGTTGTTTAAAATCCCATGCCCTATCTGAATCATGGAAGTTTATTTTAGACTAGACTGTCCCTTTAAGTTTTCCTGGGGGTAGTTAGAAGCATGCTCAGAATTGTCTAAAAAGCGCAGCACAAAAAGACAATGCAGTAGCTTTAAAAGAAGAATGTGTTTCTCCACCTACAATATTACTTTAGAAGCTCAATCCTCTGTCAGGCAGTCCTTCATCTCAGACCCCCCGTGGTGTGTTATACTTATGGCTCCATGTACAAAGCCCTTGCAGGGCAGGTTTGCATATGCGAGCCTGCTTCCCGCAATGTAAGAAGCAGCGTTCATTAGACCGCTGCTTCTTACACCCTACGTCACCTCTGAGGTGGTGAGGGAAAATCACAGAGAGCTCGCTTGCTCTCAGTGATTAACAGCCTCTTCAGTCGCGCGAATGAAGGGGCGGGCATTACACACTCCGATGAGTGTGTAATGATACATACAGGCAAGCAGATCAACAGATCCGCTGTTTGTGTGTAGCGAAGGCGGGCGGACAGCTTCGTGAGTTGAGAAGCTGTCCGCCCGATGCTTAGTACATGGAGCCCTTAGTCATGTGACCGATGCAGACCAAAGCCAGGGATAAGAGAGGGTTGATACGCAGTGCAATTTCCCACCTTCTAAATATAAAAAAATGTATATAGCACGTTGCTTATCTAGATTGTTCTATACTTCATCAAGCCAGGTTCAATTTCTGCTTCCATGTTACTGCCTTGCTTGTTCCAGATTATGATCTTGTCAAATCTTGTCCAGACAGGGATTTGAGAAGATCTCCTCTCTGATTTCAGATCCTGCTCTCCCACCTATTCTGTAGAGCGGCAGGTTTGCCATCCTGGGGATTCCTTTTAGTTTATCTATATACTTTTTGTACAATCACAGCTATTTGTAACTGTAAGCTCAATCACTAGCATCTGTGGTGAAAAGGGCAGAAGGTTTGCGTACATATTTCTTGCTCTCCCAGTTTATCTCAGCAGTTCCTCCATCTGTGAACTCTGTGTGACAGCTTGAGAGAAGGTGTTGCCAACTGCACTGGAGCTTCATAGGCAGACCTGAGCCTTTGTTGAGATCAGGGAGGCTGGGACATATTGAATTAACTTAATAGCAGTTCCTCCAGTCAGTGAATATGCTTCTTAGGGAACCCACATTAGTGAGACAAATGTATACCCCACATGCATGCAAACACAAATTAAAAAGGCAGTACTACATTCTTTCACTTTATTACCAACAAACAATATTAAAAGCACATTGCTTTAAATGCAAATAAAGCAATTAAAGGAATTATGTGCAGAGAGAAAAACCTTTTTTTTTTTTTTTTTTTTTAAATATTGGAGGAAATTGATTTCTTTGAATAGTTGTTTCCTGGTACTTTGACATTACGCAAGGGCAATGGAAACTGGACTGAGGAAGTTAAAAGGACAGTAAACTGTAAAATAGTTTTTCCCTTAATGTGTTTAAAATTGCTTTCTTTTACCAACTGCAGCGTAAAAAATGTTTGAAAATTTGCATTTTAAAGTTTATTTGTGTATATTAAAGCTCTTATTTTGTGTTTTGAAGCCACAACCTAATAAAATGGGTTGAGCTTGTAGGTATAATCAGATCTCATTACTGTATCACATTGTGTACATATACATGTTTCTTTATCTTATATCTGTCCATAAAACAATCACTAGTACTTGGAGAGAACCATGGAAAATCAACATTTTATTACTTTATCTCTGCTATATCCCACTGGGAGTGTAATTTATTCTGCTGGTTGTGTTTACAAAACTTATCTATAGCTTGGACCTGCGGCCACAAACTTTCAGAATAGGTGGGGATACCACATGCTAAATCAACTATTTCAAATGCCAATATAAGGGTAAAGGAGCTACCTGTAAACAATTTAATACACTCCAGCAGGTAAAGTGGATCATTGGGAACAAATTAAAGGGGAGAAATATTTTGAGTAAACTGTCCCTTTAAATACGAAGTGATGACATCATCATTCTGGGACTGCAACCTGTCTCTCTCTGATGATGTTCTCCAGTTTGACCATAAGAGTGAGCCTGGGAGTAGTGAGCAGAGTTACACACTCTGCTACAGACAAGGAGAAAACACAGGTGAGTCTGAAATGGCAGCCAAGTTAAAAAGCTACAAATAACTAGCAAAGTCAGGGTGAAACCCTGACAGCAGGTACTGGGTTCCGAGCATGCTAAGCCTCACCAGAGCATTTTAAGATAAGTATAATGACTTAAAGGGACACTGTACCCAAAAAAATTCTTTTGTGATTCAGATAGAGCATGACATTTAAAGCAACTTTCTAATTTATGCCTATTATCAAATGTTCTTTATTCTCTTGGTATCTTTATTTGAAATGCAAGAATGTAAGTTTAGATGCCGGCCCATTTTTGGTGAACAACCTAGGTTGTCCTTGCTGATTGGTGGATAAATTCATCCACCAATCAAAAACTGCTGTCCAGAGTTCTGAACCAAGAAAAAAGCTTAGATGCCTTCTTTTTCATATAAAGATAGCAAGAGAAAGAAGAAACATTGATAATAGGAGTAAATTAGAAAGTTGCTTAAAATTGCATGCTCTATCTGAATCACGAAATAAAAATTTTGGGTTCAGTGTCCCTTTAAAAATCACCTTAAAGGAAACAAATAAATACGCTGTTGCCATAGAGTCTGTGAAGCTGGAACAGCACTAACTGGTGTCGGTGCTCGTGAAGACTGGAGAACTGCCTATTCTCCCAAAGTAGATCCAATAGTACACAAATGGAACAAAGGCTCAAGTCGGCTTCACACCCTGGTGGCTTGACAAACCAGCTTCTAGCTCAAGGACAAGTCCAACTAAATCAACTATACCTAGGATTCCCAACTGTTCTGCCCCAAAATACTGGACAACCTGTAAGTAACTTGGCACAGGTGGTAGCTAGGCTAATAGTTAGCTAATTCCCAAAACTTTACCTTAGGCCCCACCTTAAACCCCCATACATCTTTTTCACAATTGAACACTACAGTAATTTTATCCCAATGGCTTCTATTAACATACACACATCAGTGATTTGACCTTTCCTTTACTACCAGTAGCAAAACTTTTACCCCAGTGACTACATGTAGCACTCCCACTGCCGGTAACACATAAAACAGTGTCTGCGTGCATGTATGTGTGTGTGTATATGTATTTGTGTGTGTATATATGTGTGTATATATGTATGTATTTATGTGTGGGTGTATATGTATGTGCATGTGTGTGTATATGTGTGTGTATATATATATATATATATATGTGTGTGTGTGTGTGTGTGTATGTATGTATGTATATATATGTGTATATGTATGTGTGTGGGTATGTATATATATATGTGTGTGTGTATATATGTGTGTATATATGTATGTATTTATGTGTGGGTGTATATGTATGTGCATGTGTGCGTATATGTGTGTGTATATATATATATATATATATATATATATATATTTCTCCAACATTGGTGTGTCCGGTCCACGGTGTCATCCTTACTTGTGGGATATTCTCTTCCCCAACAGGAAATGGCAAAGAGTCCCAGCAAAGCTGGTCACATGATCCCTCCTAGGCTCCGCCCACCCCAGTCATTCGACCGACGGACAGGAGGAAATATATATAGGAGAAACCATATGATACCGTGGTGACTGTAGTTAGAGAAAATAATTCATCAGACCTGATTAAAAAACCAGGGCGGGCCGTGGACCGGACACACCGTTGGAGATAGTAATTTATCAGGTATGCATAAATTCTGTTTTCTCCAACATTGGTGTGTCCGGTCCACGGCGTCATCCTTACTTGTGGGAACCAATACCAAAGCTTTAGGACACGGATGAAGGGAGGGAGCAAATCAGGTCACCTAAATGGAAGGCACCACGGCTTGCAAAACCTTTCTCCCAAAAATAGCCTCCGAAGAAGCAAAAGTATCAAATTTGTAAAATTTGGCAAAAGTGTGCAGTGAAGACCAAGTCGCTGCCTTACATATCTGGTCAACAGAAGCCTCGTTCTTGAAGGCCCATGTGGAAGCCACAGCCCTAGTGGAGTGAGCTGTGATTCTTTCAGGAGGCTGCCGTCCGGCAGTCTCATAAGCCAATCGGATAATGCTTTTAAGCCAAAAGGAAAGAGAGGTAGAAGTCGCTTTTTGACCTCTCCTTTTACCAGAATAAACAAAAAACAAGGAAGATGTTTGTCTGAAATCTTTAGTAGCCTCTAAATAGAATTTTAGAGCACGGACTACGTCCAAATTGTGTAACAAACGTTCCTTCTTTGAAACTGGATTCGGACACAAAGAAGGTACAACTATCTCCTGGTTAATATTTTTGTTGGAAACAACTTTCGGAAGAAAACCAGGCTTAGTACGCAAAACCACCTTATCTGCATGGAACACCAGATAGGGCGGAGAACACTGCAGAGCAGATAACTCTGAAACTCTTCTAGCAGAAGAAATTGCAACCAAAAACAAAACTTTCCAAGATAATAACTTAATATCTACGGAATGTAAGGGTTCAAACGGAACCCCTTGAAGAACTGAAAGAACTAGATTTAGACTCCAGGGAGGAGTCAAAGGTCTGTAAACAGGCTTGATCCTAACCAGAGCCTGAACAAATGCTTGAACATCTGGCACAGCTGCCAGTCTTTTGTGAAGTAAAACAGATAAAGCAGAGATCTGTCCCTTCAGAGAACTTGCAGATAATCCTTTCTCCAAACCTTCTTGTAGAAATGATAGAATCTTAGGAATTTTTATCTTGTTCCATGGGAATCCTTTAGATTCACACCAACAGATATATTTTTTCCATATTTTATGGTAAATTTTTCTAGTTACAGGCTTTCTAGCCTGAATCAGAGTATCTATTACAGAATCTGAAAACCCACGCTTTGATAAAATCAAGCGTTCAATCTCCAAGCCGTCAGTTGGAGGGAAACCAGATTCGGATGTTCGAATGGACCCTGAACAAGAAGGTCCTGTCTCAAAGGTAGCTTCCATGGTGGAGCCGATGACATATTCACCAGGTCTGCATACCAAGTCCTGCGTGGCCACGCAGGAGCTATCAAGATCACCAAGGCCCTCTCCTGATTGATCCTGGCTACCAGCCTGGGGATGAGAGGAAACGGTGGGAATACATAAGCTAGGTTGAAGGTCCAAGGTCGCCTTGGAATCCCTGGATCTGGACCCGTAGCAAGGAACCTTGAAGTTCTGACGAGACGCCATCAGATCCATGTCTGGAATGCCCCATAATTGAGTTATTTGGGCAAAGATTTCCGGATGGAGTTCCCACTCCCCCGGATGGAATGTCTGACGACTCAGAAAATCCGCTTCCCAATTTTCCACTCCTGGGATGTGGATCGCAGACAAGTGGCAGGAGTGATCCTCCGCCCATTGAATTATCTTGGTCACTTCTTTCATCGCCAGGGAAGTCCTTGTTCCCCCCTGATGATTGATATATGCAACGGTCGTCATTTTGTCTGACTGAAACCTTATGAATTTGGCCTTTGCTAGTTGAGGCCAAGCTCTGAGAGCATTGGATATCGCTCTCAGTTCCAGAATGTTTATCGGGAGAAGAGACTCTTGCCGAGACCATAGACCCTGAGCTTTCAGGGATTCCCAGACCGCGCCCCAGCCCACTAGGCTGGCGTCGGTCGTGACAATGACCCACTCTGGTCTGCGGAAGCTCATTCCCTGTGACAGATTGTCCAGGGTCAGCCACCAACGGAGTGAATCTCTGGTCTTTTGATCTACTTGAATCGTCGAAGACAAGTCTGTATAATCCCCATTCCACTGTCTGAGCATGCAAAGTTGTAATGGTCTTAGATGAATTCGTGCAAAAGGAACTATGTCCATTGTTGCAACCATCAATCCTATTACTTCCATGCACTGCGCTATGGAAGGACGAGGAACAGAATGAAGTACTTGACAAGAGCTTAGAAGTTTTGATTTTCTGACCTCTGTCAGAAACATCCTCATTTCTAAGGAATCTATTATTGTTCCCAAGAAGGGAACTCTTGTTGACGGGGACAGAGAACTTTTTTCTTTGTTCACCTTCCATCCGTGAGATCTGAGAAAGGCTAGGACGATGTCCGTATGAGCCTTTGCTTTTGACAGGGACGACGCTTGAATCAGGATGTCGTTCAAGTAAGGTACTACTGCAATGCCCCTTGGTCTTAGAACCGCTAGAAGGGACCCTAGTACCTTTGTGAAAATCCTTGGAGCAGTGGCTAATCCAAATGGAAGTGCCATAAACTGGTAATGCTTGTCCAGAAAAGCGAACCTTAGGAACTGATGATGTTCCTTGTGGATAGGAATATGTAGGTACGCATCCTTTAAATCCATGGTAGTCATAAATTGATTTTCCTGGATAGTAGGTAGGATCGTTCGAATAGTTTCCATTTTGAACGATGGTACCCTGAGAAATTTGTTTAGGATCTTTAGATCCAAAATTGGTCTGAATGTTCCCTCTTTTTTGGGAACTATGAACAGATTGGAATAAAATCCCATTCCTTGTTCTCTTATTGGAACTGGATGTATCACTCCCATCTTTAACAGGTCTTCTACACAATGTAAGAATGCCTGTCTCTTTATTTGGTTTGAAGATAATTGAGACCTGTGGAACCTTCCCCTTGGGGGTAGTTCCTTGAATTCCAGGAGATAACCTTGAGAAACTATTTCTAGCGCCCAAGGATCCTGAACATCTCTTGCCCAAGCCTGAGCAAAGAGAGAAAGTCTGCCCCCCACTAGATCCGGTCCCGGATCGGGGGCTATCCCTTCATGCTGTTTTGGTAGCAGTGGTAGGCTTCTTGGCCTGCTTACCCTTGTTCCAGCCTTGCATTGGTTTCCAGGCTGGTTTGGGTTGTGAAGTATTACCCTCTTGCTTAGAGGATACAGAATTAGAGACTGGTCCGTTTCTGCGAAAGGGACGAAAATTAGGCTTATTATTAGCCTTAAAAGACCTATCCTGTGGGAGGGCGTGGCCCTTTCCCCCAGTGATGTCTGAAATAATCTCTTTCAAATCAGGTCCAAATAATGTTTTACCTTTGAAAGGAATGTTAAGCAATTTTGTCTTGGAAGACACATCCGCTGACCAAGACTTTAGCCAAAGCACTCTGCGCGCCACGACAGCAAACCCTGAATTTTTCGCCGCTAATCTAGCTAATTGCAAAGCGGCATCTAAAACAAAAGAGTCGGCATCTAAAAACAACATCGTCCTAGCCTTTCTCAGATCTCACGGATGGAAGGTGAACAAAGAAAAAAGTTCTCTGTCCCCGTCAACAAGAGTTCCCTTCTTGGGAACAATAATAGATTCCTTAGAAATGAGGATTTTTCTGACAGAGGTCAGAAAATCAAAACTTCTAAGCTCTTGTCAAGTACTTCATTCTGTTCCTCGTCCTTCCATTGCGCAGTGCATGGAAGTAATAGGATTGATGGTTGCAACAATGGACATAGTTCCTTTTGCACGAATTCATCTAAGACCATTACAACTGTGCATGCTCAGACAGTGGAATGGGGATTATACAGACTTGTCTCCGACGATTCAAGTAGATCAAAAGACCAGAGATTCACTCCGTTGGTGGCTGACCCTGGACAATCTGTCACAGGGAATGAGCTTCCGCAGACCAGAGTGGGTCATTGTCACGACTGACGCCAGCCTAGTGGGCTGGGGCGCGGCCTGGGAATCCCTTAAAGCTCAGGGTCTATGGTCTCGGGAAGAGTCTCTTCTCCCGATAAACATTCTGGAACTGAGAGCGATATTCAATGCTCTCAGAGCTTGGCCTCAACTAGCAAAGGCCAAATTCATAAGGTTTCAGTCAGACAACATGACGACCGTTGCATATATCAATCATCAGGGGGAACAAGGACTTCCCTGGCGATGAAAGAAGTGACCAAGATAATTCAATGGGCGGAGTATCACTCCTGCCACTTGTCTGCGATCCACATCCCAGGAGTGGAAAATTGGGAAGCGGATTTTCTGAGTCGTCAGACATTCCATCCGGAGGAGTGGGAACTCCATCCGGAAATCTTTGCCCAAATAACTCAATTATGGGGCATTCCAGACATGGATCTGATGGCGTCTCGTCAGAACTTCAAGGTTCCTTGCTACGGGTCCAGATCCAGGGATCCCAAGGCGACCCTAGTAGATGCACTAGTAGCTCCTTGGACCTTCAACCTAGCTTATGTATTCCCACAGTTTCCTCTCATCCCCAGGCTGGTAGCCAGGATCAATCAGGAGAGGGCCTCGGTGATCTTGATAGCTCCTGCGTGGCCACGCAGGACTTGGTATGCAGACCTGGTGAATATGTCATCGGCTCCACCATGGAAGCTACCTTTGAGACAGGACCTTCTTGTTCAGGGTCCATTCGAACATCCGAATCTGGTTTCCCTCCAACTGACGGCTTGGAGATTGAACGCTTGATTTTATCAAAGCGTGGGTTTTCAGATTCTGTAATAGATACTCTGATTCAGGCTAGAAAGCCTGTAACTAGAAAAATTTACCATAAAATATGGAAAAAATATATCTGTTGGTGTGAATCTAAAGGATTCCCATGGAACAAGATAAAAATTCCTAAGATTCTATCCTTTCTACAAGAAGGTTTGGAGAAAGGATTATCTGCAAGTTCTCTTAAGGGACAGATCTCTGCTTTATCTGTTTTACTTCACAAAAGACTGGCAGCTGTGCCAGATGTTCAAGCATTTGTTCAGGCTCTGGTTAGGATCAAGCCTGTTTACAGACCTTTGACTCCTCCCTGGAGTCTAAATCTAGTTCTTTCAGTTCTTCAAGGGGTTCCGTTTGAACCCTTACATTCCGTAGATATTAAGTTATTATCTTGGAAAGTTTTGTTTTTGGTTGCAATTTCTTCTGCTAGAAGAGTTTCAGAGTTATCTGCTCTGCAGTGTTCTCCGCCCTATCTGGTGTTCCATGCAGATAAGGTGGTTTTGCGTACTAAGCCTGGTTTTCTTCCGAAAGTTGTTTCCAACAAAAATATTAACCAGGAGATAGTTGTACCTTCTTTGTGTCCGAATCCAGTTTCAAAGAAGGAACGTTTGTTACACAATTTGGACGTAGTCCGTGCTCTAAAATTCTATTTAGAGGCTACTAAAGATTTCAGACAAACATCTTCCTTGTTTGTTGTTTATTCTGGTAAAAGGAGAGGTCAAAAAGCGACTTCTACCTCTCTTTCCTTTTGGCTTAAAAGCATTATCCGATTGGCTTATGAGACTGCCGGACGGCAGCCTCCTGAAAGAATCACAGCTCACTCCACTAGGGCTGTGGCTTCCACATGGGCCTTCAAGAACGAGGCTTCTGTTGACCAGATATGTATGGCAGCGACTTGGTCTTCACTGCACACTTTTGCCAAATATTACAAATTTGATACTTTTGCTTCTTCGGAGGCTATTTTTGGGAGAAAGGTTTTGCAAGCCGTGATGCCTTCCATTTAGGTGACCTGATTTGCTCCCTCCCTTCATCCGTGTCCTAAAGCTTTGGTATTGGTTCCCACAAGTAAGGATGACGCCGTGGACCGGACACACCAATGTTGGAGAAAACAGAATTTATGCTTACCTGATAAATTACTTTCTCCAACGGTGTGTCCGGTCCACGGCCCGCCCTGGTTTTTTAATCAGGTCTGATGAATTATTTTCTCTAACTACAGTCACCACGGTATCATATGGTTTCTCCTATATATATTTCCTCCTGGAAATAAAAAAGTATCAAATTTTTGCCATTTCCTGTTGGGGAAGAGGATATTCTCTTCCCCAACAGGAAATGGCAAAGAGTCCCAGCAAAGCTGGTCACATGATCCCTCCTAGGCTCCGCCCACCCCAGTCATTCGACCGACGGACAGGAGGAAATATATATAGGAGAAACCATATGATACCGTGGTGACTGTAGTTAGAGAAAATAATTCATCAGACCTGATTAAAAAACCAGGGCGGGCCGTGGACCGGACACACCGTTGGAGAAAGTAATTTATCAGGTAAGCATAAATTCTGTTTTCTCCAACATTGGTGTGTCCGGTCCACGGCGTCATCCTTACTTGTGGGAACCAATACCAAAGCTTTAGGACACGGATGAAGGGAGGGAGCAAATCAGGTCACCTAAATGGAAGGCACCACGGCTTGCAAAACCTTTCTCCCAAAAATAGCCTCCGAAGAAGCAAAAGTATCAAATTTGTAAAATTTGGCAAAAGTGTGCAGTGAAGACCAAGTCGCTGCCTTACATATCTGGTCAACAGAAGCCTCGTTCTTGAAGGCCCATGTGGAAGCCACAGCCCTAGTGGAGTGAGCTGTGATTCTTTCAGGAGGCTGCCGTCCGGCAGTCTCATAAGCCAATCGGATAATGCTTTTAAGCCAAAAGGAAAGAGAGGTAGAAGTCGCTTTTTGACCTCTCCTTTTACCAGAATAAACAACAAACAAGAAGATGTTTGTCTGAAATCTTTAGTAGCCTCTAAATAGAATTTTAGAGCACGGACTACGTCCAAATTGTGTAACAAACGTTCCTTCTTTGAAACTGGATTCGGACACAAAGAAGGTACAACTATCTCCTGGTTAATATTTTTGTTGGAAACAACTTTCGGAAGAAAACCAGGCTTAGTACGCAAAACCACCTTATCTGCATAGAACACCAGATAGGGCAGAGAACACTGCAGAGCAGATAACTCTGAAACTCTTCTAGCAGAAGAAATTGCAACCAAAAACAAAACTTTCCAAGATAATAACTTAATATCTACGGAATGTAAGGGTTCAAACGGAACCCCTTGAAGAACTGAAAGAACTAGATTTAGACTCCAGGGAGGAGTCAAAGGTCTGTAAACAGGCTTGATCCTAACCAGAGCCTGAACAAATGCTTGAACATCTGGCACAGCTGCCAGTCTTTTGTGAAGTAAAACAGATAAAGCAGAGATCTGTCCCTTCAGAGAACTTGCAGATAATCCTTTCTCCAAACCTTCTTGTAGAAAGGATAGAATCTTAGGAATTTTTATCTTGTTCCATGGGAATCCTTTAGATTCACACCAACAGATATATTTTTTCCATATTTTATGGTAAATTTTTCTAGTTACAGGCTTTCTAGCCTGAATCAGAGTATCTATTACAGAATCTGAAAACCCACGCTTTGATAAAATCAAGCGTTCAATCTCCAAGCCATCAGTTGGAGGGAAACCAGATTCGGATGTTCGAATGGACCCTGAACAAGAAGGTCCTGTCTCAAAGGTAGCTTCCATGGTGGAGCCGATGACATATTCACCAGGTCTGCATACCAAGTCCTGCGTGGCCACGCAGGAGCTATCAAGATCACCAAGGCCCTCTCCTGATTGATCCTGGCTACCAGCCTGGGGATGAGAGGAAACGGTGGGAATACATAAGCTAGGTTGAAGGTCCAAGGTGCTACTAGTGCATCTACTAGGGTCGCCTTGGGATCCCTGGATCTGGACCCGTAGCAAGGAACCTTGAAGTTCTGACGAGACGCCATCAGATCCATGTCTGGAATGCCCCATAATTGAGTTATTTGGGCAAAGATTTCGGGATGGAGTTCCCACTCCCCCGGATGGAATGTCTGACGACTCAGAAAATCCGCTTCCCAATTTTCCACTCCTGGGATGTGGATCGCAGACAAGTGGCAGGAGTGATCCTCCGCCCATTGAATTATCTTGGTCACTTCTTTCATCGCCAGGGAAGTCCTTGTTCCCCCCTGATGATTGATATATGCAACGGTCGTCATGTTGTCTGACTGAAACCTTATGAATTTGGCCTTTGCTAGTTGAGGCCAAGCTCTGAGAGCATTGAATATCGCTCTCAGTTCCAGAATGTTTATCGGGAGAAGAGACTCTTCCCGAGACCATAGACCCTGAGCTTTCAGGGATTCCCAGACCGCGCCCCAGCCCACTAGGCTGGCGTCGGTCGTGACAATGACCCACTCTGGTCTGCGGAAGCTCATTCCCTGTGACAGATTGTCCAGGGTCAGCCACCAACGGAGTGAATCTCTGGTCTTTTGATCTACTTGAATCGTCGGAGACAAGTCTGTATAATCCCCATTCCACTGTCTGAGCATGCACAGTTGTAATGGTCTTAGATGAATTCGTGCAAAAGGAACTATGTCCATTGTTGCAACCATCAATCCTATTACTTCCATGCACTGCGCTATGGAAGGACGAGGAACAGAATGAAGTACTTGACAAGAGCTTAGAAGTTTTGATCTTCTGACCTCTGTCAGAAAAATCCTCATTTCTAAGGAATCTATTATTGTTCCCAAGAAGGAAAAGAGTGGGAAAGGCCCGGCATACCTTTTGTCCCCCCCCCCTATATTTAAGAAATTATTTCCTATAGTCGACCCCAGAAAGGACTTATGGCAGACAGTCCCCAAGGTCGAGGGGGCGGTTTCTACTCTAAACAAACGCACTACTATTCCTATCGAAGATAGTTGTGCTTTCAAAGATCCTATGGATAAGAAATTAGAGGGTTTGCTTAAAAAGATTTTTGTACAGCAAGGTTACCTTCTACAACCAATTTCATGCATTGTTCCTGTCACTACGGCAGCGTGTTTCTGGTTCGAGGAACTAGAAAAGTCGCTCAGTAAAGAATCTTCGTATGAGGAGGTTATGGACAGAGTTCAAGCACTTAAATTGGCTAACTCTTTTTTTTTAGATGCCGCTTTGCAATTAGCTAGATTAGCGGCGAAAAATTCAGGGTTTGCTATCGTGGCGCACAGAGCGCTTTGGCTAAAGTCTTGGTCAGCGGATTTGTCTTCCAAGACAAAATTGCTTAACGTTCCTTTCAAAGGTAAAACATTATTTGGACCTGATTTGAAAGAGATTATTTCAGACATCACTGGGGGAAAGGGCCACGCCCTCCCACAGGATAGGTCTTTTAAGGCTAAAAATAAGCCTAATTTTCGTCCCTTTCGCAGAAACGGACCAGCCTCTAATTCTGTATCCTCTAAGCAAGAGGGTAATACTTCACAACCCAAACCAGCCTGGAAACCAATGCAAGGCTGGAACAAGGGTAAGCAGGCCAAGAAGCCTACCACTGCTACCAAAACAGCATGAAGGGATAGCCCCCGATCCGGGACCGGATCTAGTGGGGGGCAGACTTTCTCTCTTTGCTCAGGCTTGGGCAAGAGATGTTCAGGATCCTTGGGCGCTAGAAATAGTTTCTCAAGGTTATCTCCTGGAATTCAAGGAACTACCCCCAAGGGGAAGGTTCCACAGGTCTCAATTATCTTCAAACCAAATAAAGAGACAGGCATTCTTACATTGTGTAGAAGACCTGTTAAAGATGGGAGTGATACATCCAGTTCCAATAAGAGAACAAGGAATGGGATTTTATTCCAATCTGTTCATAGTTCCCAAAAAAGAGGGAACATTCAGACCAATTTTGGATCTAAAGATCCTAAACAAATTTCTCAGGGTACTATCGTTCAAAATGGAAACTATTCGAACGATCCTACCTACTATCCAGGAAAATCAATTTATGACTACCGTGGATTTAAAGGATGCGTACCTACATATTCCTATCCACAAGGAACATCATCAGTTCCTAAGGTTCGCTTTTCTGGACAAGCATTACCAGTTTGTGGCACTTCCATTCAGATTAGCCACTGCTCCAAGGATTTTCACAAAGGTACTAGGGTCCCTTCTAGCGGTTCTAAGACCAAGGGGCATTGCAGTAGTACCTTACTTGGACGACATCCTGATTCAAGCGTCGTCCCTGTCAAAAGCAAAGGCTCATACGGACATCGTCCTAGCCTTTCTCAGATCTCACGGATGGAAGGTGAACAAAGAAAAAAGTTCTCTGTCCCCGTCAACAAGAGTTCCCTTCTTGGGAACAATAATAGATTCCTTAGAAATGAGGATTTTTCTGACAGAGGTCAGAAAATCAAAACTTCTAAGCTCTTGTCAAGTACTTCATTCTGTTCCTCGTCCTTCCATAGCACAGTGCATGGAAGTAATAGGATTGATGGTTGCAACAATGGACATAGTTCCTTTTGCACGAATTCATCTAAGACCATTACAACTGTGCATGCTCAGACAGTGGAATGGGGATTATACAGACTTGTCTCCGACGATTCAAGTAGATCAAAAGACCAGAGATTCACTCCGTTGGTGGCTGATCCTGGACAATCTGTCACAGGGAATGAGCTTCCGCAGACCAGAGTGGGTCATTGTCACGACCGACGCCAGCCTAGTGGGCTGGGGCGCGGTCTGGGAATCCCTGAAAGCTCAGGGTCTATGGTCTCGGGAAGAGTCTCGTCTCCCGATAAACATTCTGGAACTGAGAGCGATATTCAATGCTCTCAGAGCTTGGCCTCAACTAGCAAAGGCCAAATTCATAAGGTTTCAGTCAGACAACATGACGACCGTTGCATATATCAATCATCAGGGGGGAACAAGGAGTTCCCTGGCGATGAAAGAAGGGACGAAGATAATTCAATGGGCGGAGGATCACTCCTGCCACTTGTCTGCGATCCACATCCCAGGAGTGGAAAATTGGGAAGCGGATTTTCTGAGTCGTCAGACATTCCATCCGGGGGAGTGGGAACTCCATCCGGAAATCTTTGCCCAAATAACTCAATTATGGGGCATTCCAGACATGGATCTGATGGCGTCTCGTCAGAACTTCAAGGTTCCTTGCTACGGGTCCAGATCCAGGGATCCCAAGGCGACTCTAGTAGATGCACTAGTAGCACCTTGGACCTTCAACCTAGCTTATGTATTCCCACCATTTCCTCTCATCCCCAGGCTGGTAGCCAGGATCAATCAGGAGAGGGCCTCAGTGATCTTGATAGCTCCTGCGTGGCCACGCAGGACTTGGTATGCAGACCTGGTGAATATGTCATCGGCTCCACCATGGAAGCTACCTTTGAGACAGGACCTTCTTGTTCAGGGTCCATTCGAACATCCAAATCTGGTTTCCCTCCAACTGACGGCTTGGAGATTGAACGCTTGATTTTATCAAAGCGTGGGTTTTCAGATTCTGTGATAGATACTCTGATTCAGGCTATAAAGCCTGTAACTAGAAAAATTTACCATAAAATATGGAAAAAATATATCTGTTGGTGTGAATCTAAAGGATTCTCATGGAACAAGATAAGAATTCCTAAGATTCTATCCTTTCTACAAGAAGGTTTGGAGAAAGGATTATCTGCAAGTTCTCTAAAGGGACAGATCTCTGCTTTATCTGTTTTACTTCACAAAAGACTGGCAGCCGTGCCAGATGTTCAAGCATTTGTTCAGGCTCTGGTTAGGATCAAGCCTGTTTACAGACCTTTGACTCCTCCCTGGAGTCTAAATCTAGTTCTTTCAGTTCTTCAAGGGGTTCCGTTTGAACCCTTACATTCCGTAGATATTAAGTTACTATCTTGGAAAGTTTTGTTTTTGGTTGCAATTTCTTCTGCCAGAAGAGTTTCAGAGTTATCTGCTCTGCAGTGTTCTCCGCCCTATCTGGTGTTCCATGCAGATAAGGTGGTTTTGCGTACTAAGCCTGGTTTTCTTCCGAAAGTTGTTTCCAACAAAAATATTAACCAGGAGATAGTTGTACCTTCTTTGTGTCCGAATCCAGTTTCAAAGAAGGAACGTTTGTTACACAATTTGGACGTAGTCCGTGCTCTAAAATTCTATTTAGAGGCTACTAAAGATTTCAGACAAACATCTTCCTTGTTTGTTGTTTATTCTGGTAAAAGGAGAGGTCAAAAAGCGACTTCTACCTCTCTTTCCTTTTGGCTTAAAAGCATTATCCGATTGGCTTATGAGACTGCCGGACGGCAGCCTCCTGAAAGAATCACAGCTCACTCCACTAGGGCTGTGGCTTCCACATGGGCCTTCAAGAACGAGGCTTCTGTTGACCAGATATGTAAGGCAGCGACTTGGTCTTCACTGCACACTTTTGCCAAATTTTACAAATTTGATACTTTTGCTTCTTCGGAGGCTATTTTTGGGAGAAAGGTTTTGCACGCCGTGGTGCCTTCCATTTAGGTGACCTGATTTGCTCCCTCCCTTCATCCGTGTCCTAAAGCTTTGGTATTGGTTCCCACAAGTAAGGATGACGCCGTGGACCGGACACACCAATGTTGGAGAAAACAGAATTTATGCTTACCTGATAAATTACTTTCTCCAACGGTGTGTCCGGTCCACGGCCCGCCCTGGTTTTTTAATCAGGTCTGATGAATTATTTTCTCTAACTACAGTCACCACGGTATCATATGGTTTCTCCTATATATATTTCCTCCTGTCCGTCGGTCGAATGACTGGGGTGGGCGGAGCCTAGGAGGGATCATGTGACCAGCTTTGCTGGGACTCTTTGCCATTTCCTGTTGGGGAAGAGGATATTCTGTGTGTGTGTGTATATATGTATGTATATATATATATATATATATATATATATATATATATATATATATATATATATATGTGTATATGTATGTGTGTGGGTATGTATATATATGTGTGTGTGTATATGTATGTGTGTGTACAGTATATGTATGTGCATGTGTGTGTATATGTGTGTGTGTATATATATATATATGTGTGAATGTATATGTATATATGTGTGTATATGTATGTGTGTATGTGTGTGTATATGTATGTGTGTATGTTGTATGTGTGTGTGTATATATATGTCTGTATGTATATATGTGTGTGTATATGTATGTGTGTGTGTATATATATGTGTGTGTGTATATGTGTGTATATGTATGTGTGTGTATATGTATGTGTGTATGTGTGTGTATATGTATATGCGTATGTTGTATGTGTGTGTGGTTGGGGGTGTTAACCTCCTTGGTTGTAAGTAACATAGAGTAGTACATGTGCAGTGTCACTTCTTTCTAAGACATGTTTGTAATGTATAGAGGCATACTAGCCCTTTCAAATTTAGCTGCCACTCAGTGGACGGAATACTGTTATTTTATAAGTATTTTTTTTTTTTAATATTTACTATAGTTTCCTTGTCTAATATTTCACAACCCTTGCAGGGTGATACAGTAAAATTGAAAATATATGGCTCTGTCAGTGGAATTTTAATCGATCCTCTAAATCTATTCGAAAAATAGCAGGAGCCACTGAGGGTCTTATGAAAGATTCTTTAATATTGTCACAAGGTGGTGCTCTGCCTCTACACAAGCTGTACAAGTGCATCATCTTTAAAAAAACAAACAGTTTCTGTATAGAATATTTGCTGGTTATTTTACGTTACTTGTAGCTTCATGGGCATTTAAAAATATGTCAAGAGTGTTGCATGAATATTAGATAAAGTCACGTGCTCCACAGATAACCATTGACCTACAATAACTAATTTAGTTAAATGGATGCAATAATATATACATATAAATATTATTTAAAGGGCCATAATACCTAAATGTTTAAACACTTGAAAGTGATGCAGCATAGCTGTAAAAAGCTGTCTAGAAAATATCACCTGAACATCTCTATGTAAAAAAGAAAGATATTTTACCTCAAAAGTTCCTCAGTAGCCACCTCCCATTGTAAAGGATTTCTAAGCAGCATTTTAGTGTGTCTGTCCTAGGACAGCAGAAGGGATGAGCATTGTGCACTCTCATATTATTTCACCAATCAGGTAAAGGAAGCTTACTATGAAATCTCATGAGAGTTAAGTCAAATCTCATGAGATCACAGTAAAAGAGTTCATGACCTCAGCATTGCTGATGCGGATTGGCTGCTGTTCATTTCTTAATTTTTTTATTTTTTTTTACCTGCAGCTGGGAGCAGCTGAGTATAACTTTTTTACACAGAACTTACTCTGCTGAGCTGAGGAGATTGTGAGGTAAAATATCTTCCTTTTTTACATAGAGATGCTCAGGTGATATTTTCCTGTCAGCTTTTTACAGTTATACTGCATCAGTTTCAAGTGATTTAGCATATGAGTATTATGTCCCTTTAAATAGATGCAATCATATATAAATTCATTATACTTTAGCTTTAAAAACGAGGGGCCCATTTTTTTTTTATTTTTTTTTTTACTTGGAGAACAGGTCAACAGAAATTATTTTAAAGGGACAGTAAACCTTAGTACTGTATAATGTGTGTGCCGTACCCCAGTATTGAGTTTTAACCAATATCCCACTGCAGAATTTAGTTCGCCATAGCCAGTGTTGCCTTTGGCTCTTTCAAATTCAGCACGGAAATTTGCACACCTATTATTACACTTTAATACTACTCAGCTAATGGTCTAAAGGCCTAATGATTAAAAATTCAATGGCATAAAGAGAATTAATGCAAAATATCTTTTTTTTAGCAATATATTGCAACGTATGTGTCTGTCCTGTACATGCAGAACTCTGTCATAATTTGCCTTTCTAAAATTCTTTGAGGGACCTCAAATATATATACTGTGTATATATATATATATATATACAGGTGGCCCTCGTTTTACAACGGTTCAATTTACACCGTTTCAGAATAACAACCTTTTTTTCCAGTCATGTGACTGCTATTGAAAAGCATTGAGAAGCAGTGCTATTATTAAAATAGCCAGTAGGTGGAGCTGTCCGCTTGTGTTGCATCAAAGCCAAGCAAGCTGAAATTAATCATTTTAACCAGACCTGAGCTATCGAGCAGATTTCAAAGGAACAAGATCTTCCTGTCTATGAATCAGTCCAGATTGGAATGCATAGAAAGAACTGTTTGCAGAAAAATGCAAGTGAAGTCTGTGTTGTGTGATTATTTTATTAGGTTTATAATGCTGCATAGCAAATGTTTTTGTTCATTTAACTTAGTTTAATTATATATTCTGTGTTGTGCGATTATTTTATTAGGCTTATAATGCTGTTTAGCATTTAAAGTCTTCATTTCAAAGCTTTAAAAATAATGTATTAGGTGTTACTTATGACAATTTTGAGAGGGACCTGGAACCTATCTCCCTCACTTCCCATTGACTTACATTATAAACTGGGTTTCAATTTACAACGGTTTTGATTTACAACCATTCCTTCTGGAACCTAACCCCGGTGTAAACTGAGGGCTACCTGTATATATATATATATATATATATATATATATATATATATATATATATATATATAAATAAAGCAACAAAAGCAAACACTGCTCAGATGATCCAAGTGCTGGTAAATTAGTAACGTTTATTCATCCAGAGTATAGGACATAGTCACACAAAAGAAACACCTGACATGTTTTGCGCAGGTGTACCTGCGCTTCATCAGAGGTCACACAGTATATATATATATACACTATTATTGTATATATATATATATATATATATATATATATATATATATATATTATCCTTTATCTATAGAGCACCAACAGATTCCACAGAGCTATAGACATGACGTAATATACAAGGTAGCATTTAAGAGGCAAATTATGCACCAAATTAGAGGGCCCTGCCAAGAATTGCCAACCATTGTAGATCACCTTTCAAGAAGGTGATCTACAGAACAGTCGGGCTCTTATGTGTGTGTGTATATATTTATATATATCTATAGATTGATAGAGATATATATAGAAATATATATGTATGATGCAGACATCCCAACTCTCCCGGAAGTTCTGGGAGTCTCCCGCATTGAAATAGCAGCTCCCTGACACCCGCAAAGTAAACATAAGATCCCGAAAAGAGCAGAGCCAGAGAAAATCAAATTTGTGCCTGCACTTTTCATTTCTACCTGTAGTTGTCACTGTTCTGTTGTAGCTCAATGTAAATAGTTACTGCATTCCTCTCTGGACTTTTCTTCCCCTTCCTGATCCTGAACTCTAGTGCAGTGCGAGACAGCAGCAGACCTGTTATATATAGAGGTGAGATGTGCACCCCCCATACTCTCTATATTGTGCAGACTCCCTCCCATACACTCTA
Source organism: Bombina bombina (assembly GCF_027579735.1). Lineage (NCBI taxonomy): Eukaryota > Metazoa > Chordata > Amphibia > Anura > Bombinatoridae > Bombina > Bombina bombina. The sequence goes on along the minus strand of NC_069500.1, from coordinate 279,341,128 downwards.
TATTGTGCAGATTTCCATACTCTCTATATTGTGCAGATTCCCTTCTCTCTATATTGTGCAGACTCCCATACTCTCTATATGGTGCAGATTCCCATACTCTCTATGTTGTGCAGACTCCCAAACTTTATATTGTGCAGATTCCCATACTCTCTATATTGTGCAGATTCCAAAACTCTCTATATTGTGCAGATTCCCATACTCTTTATATTGTGCAGATTCCAAAAGTATCTATATTGTGCAGATTCCCATACTCTCTATATTGTGCATACTCCCATAATCTCTATATTGTACAGACTCCCATAATCTCTATAGTCAATATATAGATTATGGGAGTCTGTACAATATATTTATACATGCAAGGTTCATCTTGTCTTTTTTTTTTACTTCTCACTTTTTGTGATAACATTTTTAACTATTTCATAATCAGAGCACTGAGGAATTCTGAATTGGGGCAGGGGGGCATGGGGGGGGGTGCACGGGGGGGGGGGGCACCTCCCTGAAATTAGTTTTTGCAGGTTGGGATGTCTGTATGATATATTTATGTATAGATAGATAGATAGATAGATAGATATGCATACTTCACTTCTTAACATTTTTTCCTATGAGACATGGAAGCGTCTTAGGGCTGTACAGTGTACAGAGCATACCTCCCTGCCTGCATACCGTACAGTTAGTAACAAAGAACGTGATGCAGATCTCAGCATTTAAAAAAAAGAATAAGAAAGGCCAAAACAGCTGGCTAAATACTAAGCAAGTAATTTGTAGCATCTGTTGCACAGTAGCATGCTGGGGCTGAATAACCTTTACAACCTTTGTACAACTTATGTCCCTTTAACATATTCATTAATACATTTAAATACTCTGTAGAAGCAGAGCTTGACAAATTTGTATTAAATAGGTGTTAGCCAGAAAATCCCATGAACCAAGCTCCACACTTTTTTTTTATGAACCAAACTAAAGCATTTAGATAAATACAATTTAACCAATAAAGTTAGGAGCAAGATGCAAATTCATAGGAGCTGTGTCTTACTGGCTCCATTGTTCTATTGTAACAATCTACCAGTATATTGTAACCTAATTTAAAACAAATTTTGATTATAACATCTATTAGAGAAAACAATAAAACAAAGAGAACAATTCTCTCCCTGACACATATTTATTTTTACATTATTGTTAAATAACCATATACCATTCCTCCCAACATTCCAGGTGGTTTTCCAGGAAAGATGTGTGGGGGACATGTTTTGTGGGCGGGGTTGTGACAAGGGTGGCGGCGCATGATGCATCATGGGCATTGTTGGGTGGAGTCTGGGTGTGCTGTGGGTGGAGATGGGAAGTCACTGGAAACCAGGAGATCTACTAGGACTGGAGAAACTGCAGGAGGGATAGTGCACATGCCTCCTAACCTGTGACAGCCCCACAATATCTGGAATGGTTGGGAGGTAAAATGTACTGTTTTGTGTATTTTTAACCACTCTACAGTAATAACTGTGTTCCAGCTGTTCTCATTTAAAACTTCTTAAAGGGACATTGTAAAACTTTCATTATCTAAATTGTCAGAACATTTGTTTGCATTACAGACCCTAGCTAGCGAGCAGAACACAGCTGGTGAATCAATAAGGAGTATTGTATAGTTTTAAAATGTGTGGTTAGATATTAGATTCTAATTTGAAAATATATCCTTTTTATTGAAAAAATAGATATATAATCCTACATTTTTGGTGTTTTAAGAAGATGAACACAAAGTATTTGGCATTTTCATTTTGTGTGGTGGCTTTTCCAAGATTTGGGAATATCTGCAAAATAAAGTTCATTTTTAAATGTTAAAAAATTAAAAACCCAACAACTTATAATTTGTCTGCATAACTCACAGAAAAGAAGTGAAATTGCTGTTTAAATCCATCAAACTTTAAAGACTACAAATATCTTCTGCACAAAGGTGTGAGATGACTCAGACGTAAAAGTTTTAATAATGCTGTTGTTTGTTTTTATTTCCTTTCTAATTCCTTTTCTGTATTAGCTTGGCTAAAATATACGTTATGTGGGTTTTATATACCTATATCATTGCAACTAAAAGGTGCACCATACATTGACAAAACAAAACCTAAATGGAAAATGAGTTGAGATGAGGTTAAACTGTAGAGAAACAGGAGACAGCTGCAGATGATTCTGGTACGGCTCCAGGGCCCCTCCGGCTCAGCATTTTAACACCTCGCTTACAAGGAATGGGCTTTCTAGTTTCCAATAAATTGGTGGATAAACCAGCAGTGTTTACTAAGGTTTCATTTCTGAGTCTGTCTGATGCTGCAGCGTATTTTATAACCGGAATCATAAGGAAATATGTTAACATGAGAAAATATATGTCTAAAAATGTATTATGCATTTCCTTTAATAATAACTAAAATAAATGAACCTACACTACTTAGTTTTCTAACAAACTCAGCTGCCAAAACAGACCAGCAAAATGTTCCCATGCAATTTCTAAATATTGTGTGGCTGACCCAGGACGTAATTTACCATTTTAAGTTTATACAGCTCACATAGGGCCCAATAATCAAAGGATCACTGTGTCTGACCATAAATGTTAATTTCTGACTTACCAGTGTCGCAAAGCGCTCACCAGGTGAAATCTTATAAAAAAAAAAAAGTGGGCTTAGCCTTATCATACAGACAATATGTGATGTGGCTTCCAGAGAAATATAGGGCTCACTACCTTAGAAGATTATGAGTACTTTGCTAATGAATATGAATCTCAGCAGCATGAAAGGGGAATATTTTCAAAAGACATTTACATAACATATAATGTGTGTCTTGTAAATCTGAAAATTAATTGTTTTGTAACATGTCTATATGCAAACTTATTTTCACAGTTAATGATGTATATTTCTTAAAAATGTTCATCTTGCAAAGGAAAGAGTGGGCGACACATGTATGTGTGAAAATATTTACCTAAGCTTGCATGTATTATTTAGAACATATACCCGAGAGGTTTCCTCATTGTTATACAAATTATGCCCATGGAATGCCACAAACATATATATCATAACTCTGAAACCGTGTTTTTAGAAAATGCTGAGCTTTCTTATACTGAAATTATTGAGCCGCTGCAGTCATGACTAAAGATGGGCGAATATTTTGCAACATTCGAAAAAAAAAATAATTAATTTTAACACATAAATTTGTTTAGAATTTCGAATGTTTGTACAACATTCTAACATTTGTTTAATATAATGGTATTTCTAATGCTATCTTTAAATGTAATATTTGATTCAAATTTTTCTATTTCAAATATTGCATAATTCAAATTATGCAATATTTGAACTAGAAAAATTTAAACTCATATATTTGCAATAGTATTTATAATGCTCTCTTTAATTGCAATATTTAAATTATGCAATATTTGAAGTAGAAAAATTAAAATTGATATATTTGTATCAATTTACTAAATTCCCTACTGCAGCCTTTGACACTGTTGACCACCCTCTTTTGCTCCAAACCCTCCAATCCTTCGGCATCTGTGACACAGCCCTTTTGTGGCTCTCTTCCTACCTGTCAACCCGTACCTTTAGTGTAGCCTTCTCTGGGGCCTCCTCTGCCCCGTCACCACTTTCTGTCGGAGTACCGCAAGGCTCTGTCCTTGGTCCCCTTCTCTTCTCAATCTACACGTCATCACTAGGTTCCCTAATAAAGTCCCACGGTTTCCAATATCATTTGTATGCCGACAACACCCAGACCTATCTCCTTCCTTGCTAACCCGTGTCACTAACTGTCTTTCTCACATCTCTTCCTGGATGTCCTCTCACTACCTCAAGCAAAATCTCTCCAAAACTGAGCTCCTCATTTTCCCCCCTTCTTCAAAATTCTCCACCCCCAATCTCTCTATAACTGTCGACAACTCCATCATTACCCCTACCCCGCATGCCCGATGTCTTGGGGTCACATTTGACTCAGATCTTTCTTTCACTCCTCACATTCAGTCCTTGGCTAAAGCCTGCCACTTCCACCTTAAAAACATCTCTAAAATTAGACACTTCCTTACACAAGACACAACTAAGATTTTAATCCACTCTCTCATTCTTTCCCACCTCGATTACTGCAACTCTGTCCTCTCTGGTCTCCCCACCTGCCGCCTAGCTCCTTTACAATCCATAATGAATGCCTCTGCCAGACTCATCTTCCTTACACATCACTCTTCATCTGCTGCACCTCTCTGCCAATCCCTTCACTGGCTTCCTCTTGCCTCTAGGATCAAACACAAAATTCTCACTCTGATAAACAAAGCCCCCAACTGCACTGCTCCCCCCTATATCTCAGACCTTGTCTCCAGATACTTTCCCTCCCGTCCCCTTCGCTCTGCTCATGACCTCCTACTCTCCTCCTCTCTGGTTACCTCATTGTGCTCCCATTTACAGGACTTCTCCAGACTGACTCCCATCTTGTGGAACTCTCTGCCTCGCTCCACAAGACTCTCTCCTAGTTTTAAAAGCTTCAAGGGCTGCCTAAAGACTCTACATTTCAGGGATGCATACAACCTATGCTAACCTTACTTTATACCAGTTTCACTCCTTCATTGCCATCCCCTGAACGCGCTTAGCATGTAAGCTGTTTGTAGATCACCTTCTTAAGAGCTGACTACAACAGTGCAACTCTTGGAAGGGCCCTCTACCCTATAATTGTTTTGTTGTACTCCCCTTTGTTTATAGTGCTGCGGAATCTGTTGGCGCTCTACAAATAACCGATAATAATAATAATAAATGTTGTTAGAATTCACAACCTTAGGAAGAAATGTAAACGAAGTCTGCAAAACAGCCTTATCCTGATGGAAAATCAAAAAAGGAGACTCACAAGAGAGAGCAGACAATTCAGAAACTCTTCTAGCTGAAGAGATAGCCAAAAGAAACAACACTTTCCAAGAAAGTAGTTTAATATCCAAAGCATGCATAGGCTCAAAAGAATGAGCCTGCAAAGTCTTCAAAACCAAATTAAGACTCAAAGGAGGAGAGATTGATTTAATAACAGGCTTGATATGAACCAAAGCCTGAACAAAACAGTGAATATCAGGAAGCTTAGCAATATTTCTATGAAATAAAACAGAAAGAGCAGAGATTTGTCCCTTCAAAGTACTTGCAGACAAACCTTTATCCAAACCATCCTGAAGAAACTGTAAAATTCTAGGAATTATAAAAGAATGCCAGGAGAATTTATGAGAAGAACACCATGAAATATAGGACTTCCAGACTTGATAATAAATCTTTCTTGAAACAGACTTACAAGCCTGTAGCATAGTATTAATCACTGAGTCAGAGAAACCTCTATGACTAAGCGCTAAGCGCTCAATTTCCATACCTTCAAATTTAACGATTTGAGGTCCTGATAGAAAAAGAGGAAGTGGCCAAGGCTGGCAACTGGACATCCGAACAAGATCCGCAAACCAAAACTTGTTAGACCATGCTGGTTCTATCAGAAACACATATGATTGTTCCATAATGATCTTGGAGATCACTTTTGGAAGAAGAACTAGAGGCGGAAAGATATAAGCAGGTTGGTAAACCAAGGAACTGCTAAAGCATCCACCATCTCTGCCTGAGTATCCCTGGACCTGGACAGGTACCTGGGAAGTTTCTTGTTTAGATGAGAAGCCATCAGATCTATTTCTGGAAGACCCCACATCTGTACAATCTGACAAAATACATCTGGATGGAGAGACCACTCCCCTGGATGTAAGGTCTGACGGCTGAGATAATCCTCTTCCCAATTGTCTACACCTGGGATATGCACCGCAGAAATTAGACAAGAGCTGGATTCTGCCCAAGAAAGTATCTGAGATACTTCTTTCATAGCTAGAGGACTGCGAGTCCCACCCTGATGATTGACATATGCCACAGTTGTGATATTGTCGGAAAACAAATGAATGGTTCTCTCTTTAACAGAGGCCAAACCTGAAGAGCCCTGAAAATAGCACAGAGTTCTAAAATATTGATTGGTAACCTCGCCTCTTGAAGTTTCCAAACCTCTTGTGCTGTCAGAGATCCCCAGACAGCTCCCCAACCTGAAAGACTTGCATCTGTTGTGATCACAGTCCAGGTACAAACAAAAGAGGCCCCCTGAATTAAACGATGATGGAACGTGAGAAAGAAAGAATCTTCTCACAGGAGGTCTTACTCTGAATTATATTCAATACCCTTGAGAGACAATACTCTGAATCCACTGATTTTGAACAGAATCTGCCCAAATGTCTTGGAATAATTTCAATCTGCCCCCCACCAGCTGAACTGGATCAAGGACTGCACCTTCATGCAGACTTGGGGGGCTGGAACGTGAGAAAGAAAGAATCTTCTCACAGGAGGTCTTACTCTGAATTATATTCAATACCCTTGAGAGACAATACTCTGAATCCACTGATTTTGAACAGAATCTGCCCAAATGTCTTGGAATAATTTCAATCTGCCCCCCACCAGCTGAACTGGATCGAGGACCGCACCTTCATGCAGACTTGGGGGGCTGGCTTTGGTTTCTAAAAAGGCTTGGATTTATTCCAACTTGAAGAAGGTTTCCAATTGGAACCAGAGTCTTTAGGGAAAGGATTGGTTTTCTGTTCCTTGTTCTGTCGAAAAGAACGAAAATGATTAGAAGCTTTAGATTTACCCTTAGATCTTTTATCCTGAGGCAAAAAACTCAGATAGATCATATTATTCTAAGTGAAGAACATTGGGCTGTGAAATATTCATATTTTCATGTCGGATTAGTGCACTTGAGTATATGCGATCATGTTTGCACGTGAGTAGGGTGTTTTTTGCTCCTATGACTTCTATGGGGGAATCCTTTTTTGAGTGCAATATTCTAAGTTCGGCTTTTTACACACGACGGGGAAGCGCACAAGCGAAAACAGTTTTCTTTCAACTTGTAATACAAGTACAACCCATACGCGCAAAAGGCTTACTTCTAGTGCAGTTAATGCTCGAGCGGGAGCATTAAATAATGCTTGTAATCTGGCCCTTAATGTCTTTTCTCCCACTGTGCCTTAAATGAGAAATAGAATTCAAAGATTTGCAGAGTTTTGTATATTTTAAGATAGAATGTGTGAATGAAAATGATTTCTATGAAGAATTTTGCTATACCAAACTGTATCAAAATGTAAAATAAAGTGAGTTTTTTTTCAGTAAATACTGTGTAATTGGTCAATTTCCTATGGGGAATTTGTCAAAATTACACTTAGTCTCCCTTATTTACTTCTCCTTAAAAAAAAAAAAAAAAAAAGATTAAGCAATAAGTTATCAGTCTTTCCATAAACTCAGGTTGAAGAATAAAAAACAGGTAAGGGCGTATATATGGGATCCTCAAAAAAAATAATATGTAGCATTTTGATAGAACTCGAGCAAGCTGTTTAACAAATTCAGCTGTTAGATGGATAGATAGTGTAGATAGACAAATTGATGGAGCAGAAGATTAGCATCCATCATAATATCACAAACACATATACTGTATTTAAATAGTGCAGATGATTTTTGCAGACACTATAAAGGTGCTGCAGCATTTCTCTGCAAACATTATATAACTTGAGAACATGGGAGCAGAATAAAAAGCACTTGATAAGGTTGTCAATGGTTTTGGTTTAGTGTTTTTTAGTTGTAATGTAAAAACTTCTGACTAAACAGCGCCTGATTTCTAGTCACATTTTAGTCTTTATAATATTGTATAGTTTTGACAAAAACAGCCTTAGTTGTAATTAAATGTAAATAATTAAAGTACTTGTTAAAGTTCTAAAATATATGCATTATTCAGTGCAATAAACATGGAAACCAGGGAGCTTCTTAAGAAAAACACTCCTTTTATTCAGTCAAAAAAGTAAAAAATTACCGGATAATGCATGAAAAACTTCATAGAAGTGACAGACATTATCACAATTTGTCTTACGCGTTTCGGCTAGTAGTACCTTAGTCATAGACATGATTAATCAATCCATACCCCTTTATTAAATAGCTGAAAATGCATGATTGGTTACTGCTAACAACTCCTCAAGTAAGATATGAAATGGATACAGTTTGGCACACGGGTCACATAGCTAATTCAAAGCATTGTGTATGCATAGCTGTGTATATGATACCATAAACTAATATAATGATGGTATGTGAGAATCATAAGCCTTAATAAAATAGCTATATTGGTTTCATCTCACCAAATGTGAGGAACACATTTAATTAAACAAATTCTTAATAATGGAAACATGATAACACATGCTATAATGATAAAATCTCAAAGTAACATCGTAAGCATATATAACACTCATGTTAAGTAAATAAGAGAGAGAAGAAACAGCAAATGCATTGTATAACACGTATTTATCGTATATATCATTATAATTAACTTAGGAAAATCTATTTCCCAAAATTAATAATATCCCCATCAATATTAAAACCCTGGGGGGCTCTTGTTTTTAATAAGCATATCCTATCCCCACCCCTGGGTGAGCTTCGAACCCATTCTATTATTTGCCACTTAAATGTGGATACATCCTGATTGTGCTCAAAGTAAAGTGCCTCGCTAAATCTGAACAATCATCACCAGAGTGGATATTATTTAAAGGGACATTCAACTACAAAAATGTTATTGTTTAAAAAGATAGATAATCCCTTTATTATCCATTTCCCAGTCTTGCATAAGCAACACAGTTATAATTATACACTTTTTACCTCTGTGATTGCCTTATATCTATGCCTCTGCAGACTGCCCCCTTATTTCAGTTCTTTTGACAGACTTGCATTTTAGCCAATCAGTGCTGACTCCTAGGTAGCTCCATGGGCGTGAGCACAATAGCATCTATATAGCACACATAAACTAACACCCTCTAGTTGTGAAAAAAAGGACTAAGAAATTTGAATATGAGTCTCCTAGGTTTATACCAAGAGAACAAAGCAAAATTGAGGATAAAAGTAAATTGGAAAATTGTTTAAAATTACATGCCCTATCTGAATCATGAAAGTTTATTTTTGACTTGACTGTCCCTTTAAGTGCTTCCTAATTCTCACATGAGCCTCTCTTGTATTCAGTGCAATACCCTGTTGTCAATCCTCATATCTAATTGCCCAGTTATCAGTTTGCGGCATTTTTGTTTCATCTACATTATTTAACGAAAATACAATCTCTTTACATTATAGTTTTTATTATTAACAGAGGTTTTTATTTATTTAGTTTTTCTTTATTTATTTTTTTGGTCATTTTCATTACAGAAAAAAATTCTAATATTTTTTAGTCATGGTTTACACAACAAAACGACCTAATTTTAGGGTTACGGCCTTAGGCTTAAAAACTATGTAAAAACATGTTTTTAATTTTCATGTATGTGGCTCTATATCAATGTATTGTGTCCTCCTCTTTTCCATATTCACGGGCATAGGCCTACTTTTGTCATGATTTCATATTTAAATGTAATTCGCTACTGTCTATTACTAAACTTGTTTTTGATGTTTTTATTACAATGGTAGTCCTTTTTTAAATAGACACATTGTTAAATGAAAGAGTGTCAGTGGTTTCCAGCTTTTATCTCATATCAGGGACGAAACTACAGGGGGTGCAGAGGTCGCAACTGCGACAGGGCCCCTGAGGGTGGGGGCCCAGCTTAAAAAAATAAATTAAAATAAATTTTAAAAAACTAAACGTTGACCTGCCACTGCCTGCACTGATATCATGTGAGTCTGACATGATGCTTCACTTGTGTCTCTGACTACAGGGGATAGTGTTTCTGTTTTACCCATTGGTGTTTATGTGTGTGTGTGTGTGTATGTATGTGACTGTGTGTGTATTTATGCATGTGTGTGTGTATGTTTGTGGAACCAGCAAATTACAGACCTTGTTACTACAGCATGGGGGGGCAGGGGGTAAACAGTGTCACTATATAGTACCACTATATACAGTTAGGGTTGCCACCTCAGCCATGTGTTCCTGGATTCTTATGAGTTACACATGCTGCAGGGTGTGCAGGGAGGAACATGTATTGTGTTTCTGAACAGCACTATTCATATTCCTCCCTGCACACCCTGCAGCATGTGTAACTTATAAGTGTTCTGTATTTTAAGGGATGGGAGGCAACCCTAATATACAGTATGGGGGGCTGGACCATATCACAGACTGCGGTCACTTTATAAAGTACTTGGGCGGGTAGGGTCAGGCCAGCCATCTCACCGGCGGATTACAGACTGTGTCACTAACTCACTTTATACAGTACTGGTGGGTTAAAAAGTATTACTATATACAGTAATAGGGGGTCAGACCATCTCACACACTGTAGGCACAGGGTACCTCATTTTGCAGATATGTAATCTGATTAACATTTTTTTTCTGTGCTAAATGTAATTTTTTTTTTTATCAAATTCACCTTTTTTTTCGGTGGGGTAGGGGGGTCTTAGATTCTTGCACCTGGGCCCTGTGGTTTCTAGTTACGCCTCTGCCTCATATCAAGAAGGTACGGCTTTTAGCTGCATACAATGTTAAAAAAAATGTGCAAGTGTTACTAAAATCAGATGACACCTAGCTAAAATGAATTTCTTGTGCTTTCATTGAAAACAATGTTATTTACAGTTATTAAATATATCATTTTAGTTTGAATACAGTATTATGGGACAAATTAAATTACAACAAGATAATAGCTACAATTAGCAGCATAGTATGAATATTCCATCTGCGAAATGAGTGTGGTTATTCATTCATAAACTTAAGAACATCTTGATATGGCTTTGCATTTGGATTTATATAAAACATCCTTAATTTGTATTATTCAAAATGTCCACCACAATCAATTAATTTCCTATGACCACGTTTAATTCAATGTCTTTAAAGAAAGTTTATTTTAAATCAGGGCTTGACAAACCCATTTAGTGGGTGAACCATGGCTCCTCTCTTTTAAGATGCTTCCTTATACATAACTATATAAAATACGTACCACTGACTTTCATACATGCTGCACAGTGATTGCTTGTTCAGTGCCTGAAGTTTATATAAATTAAAGTTTAAAGTTATTTTATAAAAAAGTCCCCTCAAGTATGAATCCAATTTTGTTTTAAATTGCTTTTTATGCATATTAATATGTGACAGTGGCTACTAAATACTAAATATTAATTACCTGATGTAAAATATGTATTTTTACAGGTGTCTCCTAAAAACACAATTAGCTTTACACTATGATGGGAATATGTCATTCACGTAAAGATTGCAGAAATCCTCCCTGTCCGGAAAAGCAAACAGGAAAATCACAGCAATACCATTCATCCATCCCTGGTAATAAAGCAGAAGAAAAGGAATCTGAGATCCATATGGAGCCGAACTATGGTGCATCAGAGACAGATGTATTCTACAAATTTGTTATTCTACATGCTAATACTGATATACTGGAAGCACTGAGATTTAAGGACATGTTGCAAGATACGTTTCACATCCAACCTGGCATCATATTTGCCGAGTTGCCTGCAGGACAGAGCATTATGAAAACTCTGGAGGATGCTGTGAATAGTTCTGCATGGACGATAATATTACTAACTGAAAATTTTGTGAGAGAGAGATGGTGTGAGTTTCAGTTTCATGCCACCCTAATCAATTCTATCAATAAACTTCATAAATATAACTCTGTTATACCCTTGAGACCAGGAAAGAACTATCTCCCAAGGGAAAAGACACCTTTTATTCTGAAGCTTATCAATGCCCTAGAAGAAACAAATCCAACATTTGCACAGCACGTGGAAAAAACATTTCAGGAGTCTCAGTACCAGAAACAGTTTGCAATATGGAAGGATGAAAAAGCAGCATTGAATCTGAATGGGCAAAATTAAAGGGACTCTACTCAAACAATTTCTGTCATCCCCATAAGATTGCAGCATTTAATACAGATTTTGCCTAAATAAAAGCTGTTTCAATTTAGAATGAAACTAAAATATCAATATTGGTTTACTTCCTACTATTTGCCATTGGTACTGCCTACTAATGCTCATTCAAAACTAGCAACTATTGAGCATCAAAACAAAATATCAGCCAATGCTACTGCTGTGTTTCCATTTAAATTTAAAAAGGAAAACAAATCACTGGGCTGCTTTTTCATATGTAGTTCAGAAAAAATGCCTCTTGAAAAAAATCTTGAAAAATGCCTGTTGAAAAAAACGACTTGTGGCTCTAATCAAAATTAAAACTAAAAAGATTTTTTTTTTTTTTTCTGTTGTTAAGATCCAGCTATTTTTAGCACTGACCTTCACAAATCTTAATATTTAGCTACTCTTGCATTTGCATGTTATGTTCCACTTAAAGGACAAAAAATGTTTTTCTGTCATTGGCCATAAACATTTGTCTTAGTAAAGGGACAAAATATTTCATGATAAATGAATCATTGTTTTGTATTCTAGTGACACACCCCTTGTTATTTTTTTGCTGTGGATAGGGGTAAATATATATAAATGAGTTCCTGCAGAAATCAAACTCTTTGCAGCACGTAGGATGGGCATGGTTGCAAAATCCATGAAATACACGCCAGCTTGTGTGGACTACAAATTTACATATATTTATAGCTATATAATTTATACCTATTCATTTGCAACATAAAATGTGGCAAAAAAAAAGATTGTCATTTTCAATTTACTATCGGCTAGATTACGAGTTGTGCGTTAAGGTAAAAAAGCAGCGTTAAGAGGTCCTAACTCTGCTTTTTTACATCCGCTGGTTTTACGAGTCTTGAAGGTTTAGGGTCACCGCACACTTCTTTGACCTTACCGCAAAACGACTTACGTAAACTTCGTAAAGTCTTTTTTCTATGGGACTTCCATAGCGCCGATATTACGAGTCTGTCCAGGGAGGCCAAAAAGTGAGCGGTACACCCTACCCTGTCAAGATCCCTAACGCACTGAAAAGTCAGTAGTTAAGAGTTTTATGGTACAACGCCGTAACATAAAACTCAGAACTAAAGTGCTAAAAAGTACACTAACACCCATAAACTACCTATTAACCCCTAAACTGAGACCCTTCCGCATCACAAACACCAAAATTAAATTTTTAACCCCTATTTTTCCTGCTCTGGACATCGCCGCCACCTACATTATATTTATTAACCCCTAATCTGCTGCCCCCAACATCACTTACACCTACATTATATTTATGAATCCCTAATCTGCTGCCCCCAACATCGCGACACCTACATTATATTTATTAAACCCTAATCTGCCGCCCCCAATGTCGCCGCAACCTACCTACACTTATTAACCCCTAATCTGCCGCCCCCAACGTCGCCGCCACTATAATAAACATATTAACCCCTATCCCTATCCTAACACCCCCTAACTTAAATATAATTTAAATAAAATTACTATCATTAACTACATTATTCCTATTTAAAACTAAATACTTACCTATAAAATAAACCCTAAGCTAGCTACAATATAACTAATAGTTACATTGTAGCTAGCTTAGGGTTTATTTTTATCTTACAGGCAAGTTTATATTTATTTTAACTAGGTACAATAGTTATTAAATAGTTATTAACTATTTAATAACTACCTAGCTAAAATAAATACAAAAGTACCTGTAAAATAACACCTAACCTAATTTACAATAACACCTAACACTACACTATAATTAAATAAATTTACTAAATTAAATACAATTACCTAAACTAAATTAAATTAGCTAAAGTACAAAAAAAACAAACACTAAATTACAGAAAATAATAAACAAATTACAAATATTTAAACTAATAACACCTAATCTAATAGCCCTATCAAAATAAAAAAGCCCCCCCCCCCCCAAAAAAAAAAACCTAGCCTAAACTAAACTACCAATAGCCCTTAAAAGGGCCTTTTGCTTGGCATTGCCCCAAAGTAATCAGCTCTTTTACCTGTAAAAATAAATAAAAACAACCCCCCAACAGTAAAACCCACCACCCACACAACCCCCCAAATAAAATATTATCTAAAAAAACCTAAGCTCCCCATTGCCCTGAAAAGGGCATTTGGATGGGCATTGCCCTTAAAAGGGCAGTTAGCTCTTTTGCAGGCCCAAACCCTAACCTTAAAAATAAAACCCACACAATACACCCTTAAAAAAACCTAACACTAACCCCCTGAAGATCGTCTTACAGTTCTGAAGACCGGACATCCATCCTCAAGGAATAGGCAGAAGTCTTCATCCCACCGGGCAGAAGTCCTCAACGAAGCCGGGAGAAGTCTTCATCCAAGCCGGGCGAAGTGGTCCCCCAGAAGGGCAGAAGTCTTCATCCAGACGGTGTAGGGGTTAATATGTTTATTATAGTGGCGGCAACGTTGGGGCGGCAGATTAGGGGTTAATAAATGTAGGTAGGTGGCGGCGACATTGGGGCGGCAGATTAGGGGTTAATAAATATAATGAAGGTGTCGGCAATGTTGGGGCGGAAGATTAGGGGTTAATAAGTGTAAGATTAGGGATGTTTAGACTCGGGGTTCATGTTAGGGTGTTAGGTGTAGACATACATTTTATTTCCCCATAGGAATCAATGGGGCTGCGTTACTGAGTTTTACGCTTCTTTTTTGCAGGTGTTAGACTTTTTCTCAGCCGGCTCTCCTCGTTGATTCCTATGGGGAAATTGTGCACGAGCACGTACACCAGCTCACCGCTGACTTAAGCAGCGCTGGTATTGTAGTGCGGTAAGGAGCAAAATTTTTCTCAACGCTCACTTCTTGTCTTTTAATGCCGGGTTTATTAAAACCCGTAATACCAGCGCTGCAGGTATGTGAGCTGTGAGAGAAAACTGCTCGTTAGCACCGCATAGCCTCTAACGCAAAACTCGTAATCTAGCCATTTATATTTTTTCATTTTATATGATATTAAAGATTTGAGTTATGGGAAGGAAAACTGATATTACCCTTTCATGACAGGGTAATTTTTTCTAATGTTGTGTAGCATTGTTCCGATGTAGACAAATTGAAATCATGCGATTGCGAGATTTCAATTATGGGATTGGGTCAGGGTGGCGTTCCTATGACGCTAGGCATGCCCTCCAGACCACGATCACATCCAGGAAGCGCCGTTGGCTTCAGGACAGCCAAACGGCTATGACGTTCTATTCTGTCCTGGATGGAATAGAACACCATAATGGCATTAAAAGGTTAAATGTAGAACAATAAAGTTTTTAATATAAATATTTAGGAAATGTGTGATTATTTATCACAAAGGAAATGACCATCTCAAATAAAAAACAAATAAAAAACTCTCTTTTGCTCTCTATATGGTGGTTTTTTTCTCTGTGTGGGTATTATGCAAACAAAAGTTGTGCTTGTCTGTTACAAATGGACTTGTTTGGATAAAACATTGAAATGCAGTGAGTGTAAAATGCGAAATACAGCTTCAGTGGAAAGCAATGACTCTGTAATGAGGGATAGGTTTGTTATTTGTCCTCCACAAAAATACTGGTTATTCAGAAGAAAGAGGTAGGTGCAGGGTCGGCTCCAGAATGAATGAAATGGGGGGGCATTTATTTTTCACGAGGGGGCACGCATTTACAAAGCATGTATGAGAGTCAAAATAAGAGCAGACCTACATATTTTGCATTAAAACCATTAAACTTGAGACCCCCAGTGCAATAGCTCCTTAAAAACAATTCACCCCTTAATCACCATTATCCAAATCCCTTAAACTCATTCTCAAATCTCAATAATGTCCCCTAAACAGCCATGCACCCCAAACCCCCAAATATAATTAACCCCTTTGTATGCAATAGCAGTGAGGATACTAGGTTTTCAGGTACTGGTCATTTTGTAGATTAGATTTAGCTATACCTGTTTCGCAATAACTAACGGATATAAGGCTACTTAATACAACCTATGTACTGTGAACCTATAAGAATATGATTGTATCTTATATATATAAGTCTGTAAATGGCTACCGCTTCTATCAATGCCTCAAAAGTGCACTGTGATCTTAGGCCCGGCCTAAGATCACAGTGCACTTTTGAGGCGTCGATAGAAACCGGTAGCAATTTATAGACTTATATTTATATGATACAATAATTTTCTTGTTATGGTCTATTGTTTAAGAAAATGAGTAACTCACGATAGTTAGGTAAAATGAATAGGGTTAAAGACAAGACCAAAAAGTCTCTAACTTCCAATTCCAAATAAGAGGTTAAGACACGGAGCTCTTGCAGATGCGTGATGCGACCTTACAGTTTGGCAGCTTACTCCGCTCCCAGCATGCAGCATTACATAACAATTCATTATTTTATTTATTATTTTTAAAGCATATGATTATATCAATATTTTTTGAGGGGGCACAGCATTCTATTTGGGTGGGCATTGCCCCCCAAAGCCCCCCCTTGGAGCCGACCCTGGGTAGGTGGGACTTTGAAGCCATAACTTGTATTCAGTTTTTTTACATTTTACTGGACAGCCAGTTGAAATATCAAACTGTTTGGCTAAAGGTTCAGCGTGCTGTAAAAGTGTTTTTCCCTTAATTTGTTTCCAATAACTTGTTATACCAGCTGCAGAGTTTAAAATGTATGATAAATTGCTTCTTTGGGGTTATTCTTGTATATGAATTAGCTGTTTTTGTTCTTTTACACCACAACTCATTTAAATGGGTTCAGCTTGCAGGGAAATCCTATCTCCTTATCTTATAATTTTCTGTATATACGCATGCTTCTTTATATTATATTATCTTTGTCTGCATACCAAGCCCAATACTTAGAGAGAACAATTGAAAAATAATATTTTATTATGCATCTCTCCTACCTCCAACAGAGAGTGTAATTTCTTCTGCTGGCTATGTTTACAAAGCTTTTCTATAGCCTATACTTAAGTATAGAAACTTTCAGTATAGGTAAGGATACCACAGGAAAAATCAGCTATTTTAAATGCTGAAATAAAAGTAAATTCACGATTTGTAAACAATTTACAAATCCAGCGCGTAAACTGGATGATTGGGAACAAATTAATGGGGAGAACAATTTAGAATACACTGTCCCTTTAAATAATGGAAACCTACTGAAGCTTAATATTATATTCATGAAAATTGTGAGACTTTTTTCTTTTCTTTAAAATTATCTGTCAAAATATATGGAGGTTTTGGTAAAATAATTATGTGATATGTTTTACAACTCAAATTAAATGTAACTCTATATTACCATAATCCTAAAAATATTTGTACGTTATAAAACATTACAAAATGTGACAATTGGCAAAGGGACGGTTCTAGACCATAAGGGGCGCTAAAAGCTGGTGCAAAACTGCAGGTGATTTTGTACTAAACATTCCAATGTTTTCAGTACAAAACTATTTCTAAACTTTGTCCAGTATTGTCTGTGCTTTTCCTTTGACCACAATTCTAAAATCCTGCTGTTAATACTCCTGGATCTCTAAACCTGTGCACCCCTAAAACACAAAAAAGTTACCTGCATCATTAAAGGGACAGTCAACACCAGAATGTTTGTTGTTTAAAAAGATAGATAATCCCTTTCTTACCCATTCCCCAGTTTTGCAAAACCAACACTGTTATATTAATACACTTTTTACTTCTGTGACTAACTTGTATCTAAGCATCTTCTGACCGCCCCTAATCACATGACTTTTAGTTATTATCTATTGACTTGCATTTTAGCCAATTAGTGCAGTGTCTGCCACTAGCCACGAGAGTGATCACAATGCTATCTATATGGCCTACATGAGCTTGCTCTCCCCTGCTGTGAAAAGTAAATAAAATAGAGGCGGCCTTCAAGGGCTTATAAATTATCATATGTGCCTTCCTAGAATCGCTTTTAACTAGAATACCAAGAGAACAAAGCAAAATTGTTTATAAACGTAAATTGGAAAGTTGTTTAAAATTACATGCACTATTTGAAAAATGAAAGGTTTTTTTTAACTTGACTGTCCCTTTAACCCCTTAACGACCAAGGACGTACGCCGCACGTCCTCAAAAAAAATACAGTTAATGACTGAGGACGTGTGGCGTACGTCCTTGGTCTGGAAAGCAGCTGGAAGCTATCCTGCACGCTTCCAGTTGCTTTCCGGTTATTGCAGTGATGCCTCGATATCGAGGCATCCTGCAATAACCTTTTTTAGCAATCCGGTGCAGAGAGAGCCACTCTGTGGCCCTCTCTGCACCGGACATCACCGGCTAAATCCGTTGGTGGGTGGGAGCCGGTTCGGGAGGCGGGTGGCGGCCATCGATGGCCCTGATGATGTGGAGGGGGGCGGGATCGTGGGCGGGGGTGATCGGAGGGCGCGTGCACGGGGAGGGAGCGGGTGGGAACCGCTCCACTACAGAAAAATGAAATATTAAAAGTTTTAAAAAAGTAGATAATATTTATATAAAACTACATCAGTCAGGGGGTGGGGGATTGGTCTGTGTGGGGGGGGGGGGGGAAGCTACAATACAGAAAAAGAACATAAAAATAAAAAAAAACAACTGCCAGTACCCAAGATGGCCCCCAATAAGGCAGAGGGGGAGGGTTAGAGAGCTGTTTTGGGGGGGGATCAGGGAGGTTGGGGGCTTTTATTTTAGTACTGGCAGACTTTCAGGCAACACTTTAGTATATAGAGATAGCTGAAACCTACACCTAGCTCTACATACAAACTCTCTAGTTGCCCACCCACTGGCTACTGCACATTATGTGATGCGGCTCATGACAGCTGTTTGAGCCCTGGAACAGTTAGTTGACACCTATCCAACTAAGTATCTATGACTTACAGGGTATTTTTCAGTCACATTGTATGTTAATATTGTAGCAACTGATGTTCAATTAAGTATTTCAGCCACTGCAGTCTTATCATATTTAATCCCTGAGCCTTCGTTTTTCCAAGAGCACCCTAAGCAGAACATGACTGACTCACTGTGCAGTGTACAACTAGGTGAGGCCTTCAGGACCCTTACAGGGAAGCCTTATGCCATCCTTTTTTTTTTTTTCTTCCCATTTTGACTTGTACCCGTGATACTACTGGGCTTACTTTTATATAGTAACTGCAGCACAAAACACATGGGCAGCTGAGACCATCTCAGAAGGTAATAAGTAACCTCTCACATGCTGCAGCTCTGTACCCGGCAAACAGGAGCTAAATATTGCAGATGAAGGCCGATCTATATACCGACCATATACATGGAACTTATGCAGATGTGTCATTACAACTAGAAAGTGACTCGCATATGTAAATACAGGAATGTAATTGGTAATGTAATTTATAGCAAAGAAGGGTTTCACACACACACAAAGATCTGCACTCTCTGGGGTTGCAAAATATATACAATATTAATTTAATGGTGACATTTCGAGGCATAATTGGGTCTGAGCAAGGGATGATTATGCCCCAAAACGTCACCATGAAATACAGTGTGTTTATTTGTAATCCCATTGACTCCCGTACAACCACACAGTAGCTGGGAACAGCCAAACCAATACCAGCCCCGGACTGCGCCCAGCTGCGCCCTCATTTACCCAAAAAGACCTCTGATTGGTCACCGTGCATCCCATATGCAAATATTACTGTAAAACCAAATTAATTTCCAGTTAAAGGGACAGTCCACCCAGACGTCAGACGTCTAGGAACTTGAGAAAGGATTTTGAGTTCCTTCTCCCTACAGTGTTAGCGGCGCAATGCGCATGCGCAAAAACACAGGAGCGTGAAATAACAAGAATTAGCCGAGTTAGAGCTGGACACTGAACAACCTGACGATTATGATGACAAAATATGGGAGGGGCAGGCAGGCATTTTAAACAGCAAGTAAGAAACAAGTAAGTAATAATGCTTATAAACGATTTTGGCTAATAAATTAGGCTACAGTGCAAACTAAAATTCGTTAGCAACTTTATAGGAAATACCTATTTGAAAATTTGGGTTGACTATCCCTTTAAATATATAAAAAATAGTATGCAAATATGCAAACATAATTGCAACCTCTATACAGAGTGAATGATCACAGTTGTAGTAGCAATTTAAGCACTTGAAAATGTATTGAAAGTAAATTGTATCTTAATACATCAATGCCTGCTGTCAGTATAGTGATATCTACTATCAATGCAGTGCAAAGGAACTGTACATAATGTTACACAATAATAAAAACAAATGCATACAAAATAAAAAATATATTGATAAAAATTAGTAAATGTTAACAGCAAGTAGCAACCTACTGGTCTGGCCAGACAACTCAAACAATGTACTCACTACACGTTTCTGGGTCACGCCCCTTCATCAGGTGTAGAGTGAGTAGGGTGCAACTAGCTGTTAACCCCTTAATGACCACAATGTACCCTGTATGTCACTGGTCGTTAAGGGTTTTTTCAGGACATAATAGCACAAGTCTAGCAAGAACACGCTATTAATGCCCTCCCTCCAGAAGGCTTTGTGGAATAGAGCAGTCTTAACGCTGGTGGCAAGACCGCCCTATAAAACAATCAAGTCCCAAAAAAAGGCCAGCGACATACAGGGTACGTAATACTCAAAAAACAACCCATTTCCTGTTTGTTCAACCAATAGATTGTCTCTGGATATTTAACTGACAAGTTACTCTAAAATCGCCATCTTGAAAAAGGGCATCAAAGGAATAATTCAGGCAAAAATACTAAGATCTCTATATAGAAGTTCCAAGAAAAATAGTATTTTTAATTTAACTAAACAAATATACTACCTAGTGGTATGTACAAAGATGAATCTGTCATTAAAACATTGTATAACTATAATAAAAACAAAATATATAAAAAATATATAAAGAAAATCACTGCAAATAATTCAGTATATTTGCGGCTGTATATTAAATCTAAAAAGATATATATACAGCAAAGAGTGGTGCAATTACTAACAAATGATGACTCAAAGAAACAATTCATTACACACATCTATTGTTACATTCTGTCAAGTACATAATATAATCCAAACCTAACTTTATAAATAATGAGTCAACGTAACTGCTACAGTGTCACAAGTACACTGCGGCATACACCCTTAACAAAAATTATTGTACATAAGTAGATGTTAACCTGGACTAGGGGAAGAGGGAAAGAAGGGGAATGAGGGACGGCAATCTCATAGTCCGGCCAGCTTGGGCTACCAGATGACCATCAGTAGGGTGAGAGAAAGGAAAAGAAAGTCCAGATTAACATCTACTAAAATATATGTAAATATGTTCTATAAAAATAAAAATACTTTTATGTATATTTTATGTTTTAAGGCAATTATTTGTAATGTATTTAATTTAAGTATCCAGTAAGTTTCACGTTGGTTACTTTGATGTACCTGTTTGAAATGCAGAGAAACAAAATGCTTAAGAAAACCAGTTTCAATGTTATAAAGATGTTCATAAATTCTTTAACGAAGAGGGCGTGTCGTAGGTCCTACATAAAATAAATTACAGCTACATTTCAAAATATATATTACAAAAGTGGAATCACAATTGATGACGTTTCTAACTTGCAATTGTATTTTCTCAAATTGATATGTCAATATCTTCTTAGGGGAATATTTACAGTAATCACACCTACCACATCTATGCCAACCTTTTGGTGGAACTGAAGTTAGTGTCTGTACTATTGCATTTTCATTTATTCCAGTCTCTGGCTCATATCAGAGGGGGAAAGAATTGATTTTAATTCCGCCCTCTTTTACAGATCATACGGTTTCTATCAGGCAAACTTGGTCCTAAAAAAGGATCTTTTTTAATTAAATGCCAATGTTTATTTACTGTATATTCTATCTTTTTTTATCTTGGCTATAAGTGGTTAACATTCTATTACAAAACTTACTATCCCGATCACTATTCATGATGGTGTTGCCATCCATTGTCTTTATATAGTATTTCTTCTTTCTACTTACCTCTGATTTACCTTCTAGCAACTTATCCCGATCCAGTTTGGTTATTTCATCTATATTATTTTCCAGTAATGAAGATTCAAAACCTTTATCAATGAATCTCTCTTTTAACATTTTGGCCTGAGAATGAAAATCAGGTATATTGGTACAGTTTTTCCTTATGCGGGCAAATTGGCCCTTAGGTATATTTTGGAGCCATTTGTTATCATGACAACTATTAGAATTAAGGTAAGTATTCTGATCTACTGTTTTAAAATAGGTCTTAGTTGTTATTTTGCTATCTTCACTAATAATTTCCAAATCTAGAAATTCACATTGATTACTATCGATTTTATAGTAAAAAATTAGACCCTTATTTCTACTAGATTTCAGGTTGATATTTATTGCATGTTGTGCATTACTTTGTGCTTGGTCTTCAGTATCAGGATAGTGGTCAGTTTAGGTTGGGGGATTTGCTCTGGTAGGGTCTGCGGTGCAAGGGTCTTAGGTTGGGGTCAATTAGGTCTTAATTTAGTTATTTAGGTTAATTTACCATGGGGTTTCATGGTGGTGAGGATCATAAAGCAAAGGTCAGATTTGGATACGTTTTTATGCTGGGATCTTAAGGTAGGGTTTCAGTAATGTGGCAAACTCTTAGGTTAGGGTGAATTGTAAGGTTGGGAGTCTAGTGGTAGGGTAAAAGGGGGCTTATTGTTGGGTGTTGTGGCAGTTAGGTGGTTAATAGCTAAGGGGGATTTAGTACCATTGAAAGTCAGGATTTTAAATGGGTAAATAGCTGAGGAGATATACTATATTGTTTATCCCATGATGTACCTGTGTGCCTTAAGTGAAGAATAAAAAACTTTTTATATTATACTGCTATGTGCTGCCGGACCTCTTTTGTTTACTTGGATATACTCTTTGGGGTTGTGGCATTTAGAGGCATTATAATGTAGTCTTTTTTGTAACCGTTTGGGTTGTGAAAGTAAGGGGTTTATCATTGATAATTGTGGCAGTTAGGTGCTAGTAGTGGGGGGGATTTACAATTGGCAGTTGTGGCAGTAAGGTGATTAATATTGATTTTTACAGCTGAGAGTTGTGGCATTTAAGGGGTTAATAGTGAAGGGAGGTTTTTTGTTTTTTTACCATTGAGGGTTTTGGCAGTTAGGGGTTTAATAGCAGTGGTGGGTTGGGGTTGCAGTGGTTAGGAAGTTAATAACAGGGATTTTGTAGCAGTGGAATTATTGCCATGGGGCTGTGGTAGTTTAAGAGTTAATAGTGGTGTGGGGTTATTGCTATGTGTGGTTGTGGCAGATTAGGAATTTATAGTGTTTAGGGATTTAAGCTGTGGAGGGTTATTATAAATGGAGGTTGTGATGGTTTAGGAATTAAATTTGATTGGGCCAGGTGGTTAAGCGGTTGATAGTATTTAAGCAAAACATGCCCATTGCTGTATTTTTTATACCTTTGCTAGACATTGTGTTAGTGCAGTGAATACCACTCACAAAACTATTGTCAAGGGCAAAAAAAATAACCACAACCTGTAATTTGAGTGCAAAAATGTAGGCAGTATGTTTTTTTATAATCTAGCCCTTAATGTGTAGACAACAGAATAGATAACCTCTGTCTGCTGTCATGAATAATATTTCTTTCTAGAGATGATACATGGTGTAGTTGCATGTCTAATAAAACAAGAAACATTCAACACCAAACTATAAATTGGTTTCTCTCTGCAGGGTTTTTTTCAGCTGCAAACCAGATGATAAGTAGAAACCTGCTGGACAAATAATATCCAGACAAATAATTGTATCAAATTCTAAAATGTAAAATCATATTATTTTGGTTACTATAGCAATAATTCTATAACAATACAAACTGTACATGTACAAATCAGGTTTATCCGGAATTGCTGGCTATATTTTACTTGAAACACAGCTATAACAACCAGTGGCATAAGTCAAATGTTAGTGTGCATTATCATTGCCTACATAATCACTGATTTTTCTAAAACCTTCTTCTGCTTTGCTTGAGGATGTCTCACGAAGGAGAACTAAACCAAGCAGAACTATTTACTTCTACATTTAAAGGGACATAAAACCCACTTTTTTTTTCCTTTCATGATTCAGACAGAGCATGTGAGTTAAAACAAATGAGTTAATAGAAGTAAACTGGAAATTTGTTTAGTTTTCTTTGATATCATTGACCCCACATTCTCAATTCATTCTTCTCCTTAACAATAAACACACCAGACTCCAACTTGGGTATGAAAAGGCCGCAGCTTTGTTTATTAAATAACAACATCTTTATGAATATAACACTTTAACTTTTTACCAACCAACGTGCTTGCCCCAAATCCTCAATATAAATCCCAACCCCCACATTGGGGGAGGGCCTTCCTCAAGAAATCCTCCCCTGCTATCCTAGTAGGGGGTACCTGTCAATTCCTCTTAGGCGTAAGCCTCCAGAGACTAGTGCAAGCACCCCACTACAGCTTGGCCCGTAGTCCGAGCACTGCCCAAACCCGCCAAGGCCTTTTCAATACCCTCCTTTAAAGTAAAATTTACACACAAACACCCTCAAAAGCCACACAACCGGGAGGGACAAGGCAGACAACCTGTTAATCGCAGACACCACCCCTAAGTTATCAGAATGAAAGCAGACTCTCTTGTTCCGCAATACGTCAGCCCATACACACAAAGCCACCACCAAGGTGAAAAACTCAAGAAACGTCAAGTTCTTTGTCAACCCCAACCCGGCCCAATCATCTGGCCAAGCCTCCGCACACCACTTACCATCCAAAAAGGCCCCGAATCCGTTGGCCCCTGACGCATCTGTAAATAAGTAAAACTTCTCATCCAACCACCCTACCTCCTGGAACAGCAATCTTCTGTTAAACTCCTCCAAAAATATACCCCACACTCGTAGGTTCTCCTTTAGCTCCAAAGTGAGGCGAATGTGGTGGTGGGGCCCCGGGACCCCCGCCATCGCGGACGACAGCTTCTGTCAGAAAGCCCTCCCCACCGGTATAATCCTACAGGCAAAGTTGAGCTTGCCGATAAGCGACTGCAACCTCCGCAGCGTGATCTTCTCCCCCCCCCATGGCATCCTGTATGGCCACTTTCAAATCCACCAGTTTGTCATCAGGCAGCATATACTCCATCCTCTCCGTGTCCAACTGGATCCCCAAAAATCTCAGAGACGTTACTGGCCCTTCTGACTTCTCTTCCGCAACCAGGATCCCGAATTCCTCCGCCACCTCACCGAAAGCCCTCACAAGCCTCTCACTCTCCCCCGACCCGGTCCGGCCCACAAACAGAAAATCATCCAAGTAGTGCACCAGAGACGAAAGCCCTGACTTCTGCCTAACCACCCACTCCACGAATGAGCTAAACTTCTCAAAATACGAACAGGAGATTGAGCAGCCCATTGACAAGCATAAGTCCACAAATTAAGAACCCACAAAGAAACAACCAAGTAAGTGGTGGCACGTGGGGTGCACCGGTAACTGCCTGAATGCCGACTCAACATCTACCTTAGCCAACAATGCTCCACAGCCAGCCACCCTGACCACTGCCACCGCCCTGTCGAAAGAAGCATACTTCAATGACACTAGCTCCGGGTCAATCCCGTCATTAACTGAAGCGCCCTTAGGATAGGACAGGTGGTGGATCATCCGGTACTGACCCGCCACCTTCTTGGGCACCATGCCCAAAGGCAACACCCTCAAGTTGGAGAAGGTAATGGGCCTGCCATTCTCCCCAGGGCAACTTCCTTTGCCCCCAGCACCCCCGAGTGCTCCTTGGCCGAATTTAAATTTCCCCCGAACCTCCCCATCTCCTGCTCCCTGAACGGGATTCGGAACCCCAAGCTGAAGCTGATTAGCAACAACTCTGCATCCTCCCTATGGCCTCTCCTACGACTGTACACCTCTAGCCATGAGACCATCCTTACGACCCTCACCGGCATCCGCGCCCGCAACAGCACTCTCCCCTGGCTTGGCCCCCGGCTTCCCTTTCCTGAAGCATCACGTCCCAGAGTGGACTCCCCCGCAGTGAGAACACTCATGCTTATACATACAGGAGGATCGGAAACGGCACTGGCCCTCATTAAACTGGAAGCACAGTCCCTATTGCAACCCCGTCGCAGCCCCTCCCCAGATCCTTTGCTTCCTGCCCCAAAACCCGCCGTCTGAAAGAACTGGCCCCCCCCACAGCGGCGTCATGATTTCGAGCCAGTTCCCCATGTCCCTGTCGTCCCACTGCATCTCTTGGTGAGCCACCATCAGCTGCCTGAACCTCTCATCATACCGTCACCACGCTATACCCCCGTAGGTCCGGTACGCCCCTGAAATTTCATCCAAATAACAGAATAACACTGAACAATGGTCAGGGAACTTTTCCCCTTTTACACTAGTCAAAATACAAAAGGCCTTTTATCAGTTACCAAAAGTTTTTAGTAACTTTCAGTACTGCTTCTTCCTCTCGTCCTCCTTCTTATTCTTGTCCTTTTCTTCCTCTCTGACCTCCACCACCTGGTCCATCGGGAGCAATGCAAAGATCTCCAAGAACTCCCTTTTCCACACTTTCTCCTTTATATCTGTTGGTAAATGGATCCCCAACGGCCCCACCCAGCACAAGCATGGTCAGTGCAACGCGTCCTCCAGGACCTTCAAGCTATCTCCGATCCCAGCCGCTACCACCGTCCCTGCCACCGACCCCCCGCACCTCGGGAACCTCCGCCGCTACCACCTAGCCTGCCGCTGGCCCCCACACTGCCGCCACCGAAGCCCCTATTCCTCTCTTTTCCATCTCAGCAATCAAACCCCTTAGAACCGTCAGCAACGTCCCCCTCTCTCCACTCTGCATGACACTCACTCCTGATATGTCCCAAGAGACTGTCTTACCTGCAGGTTGCACCGCCGTTACTGGTCCTTCCATCGGCCCTGCCTGAACTCCCGCTGGGCCCCCTGACTCCTCCATGCTCCCTTCTGTCAACCTCCAGCTCTCTTGTGGCCCTGCCTCTTCTGACGGGTGAGCGACCCCCTGGCACGCCTTCTCCTGGCCGGTGACCGCTCGACCCTGGCCCATGTGGGTGAAAGTGCCTCCACTGTCTGTGCTGGTCTCCTCAACGGGGACCGTGATCTCCTGCCATCCCATGAAGGCCCACAGCCTGTTGCCGGGCCCGGCCATGCTCCTGCCCTGCTCCTGCCCTGCTCCTGCTGCTGCCCACCTGATGATACCTAAACCAAAAGCCTCGTTAGGCATGTCCAAGCCACTGACCACTCCAAACCCCCCTCTGCCCCCCCATTGGTCTACCTGAGCCACGTCCGCCCCCCACAAGGCTCCCCCCACTCCCCTCCCTATGAATTGACAGCTCATGATATCCTCACTATTCCCTTTTCTCATCAGCCCATTTGATATTCTTTCTACTTTTTTTTTTTTTTATATATTGAGGCCTCCCTCCCTACTGACCCCCTACACCCTCCCCTCCATCTTTGTACCCGCTCCTGGGACCTCGCCCTACCCTCCCAGGCACCCTCTCTCACCCCCCCTTGCCATGGCCTGCTCACATCCCCCACTCCCACTCCTGCGCAGCACCTACCTAAACCTAATTTGTGTGTGAGAGAGAGAGAGAGAGTTTGTGTGTGTTTGGGAGAGAGAGTGTGTGTGTGTGGGAGAGAGAGAGTGTGTGTGAGTGTGTGTGTATGTATGTGTGGGAGAAAGTGTGTGTGTGTGGGAGAGAGTTTGTGTGTGTGTGTGTGTGTGTGTGTGTGTGGGGGGGAGAGAGAGAGAGTGTGTGTGTGTAGGAGAGACTGTGTGTGTGTGTGTGTGTGGGAGAGAGTGTGTGGGGGGAGATGGTTTTTGTGTGTAGGAGAGACAGTGTGTGTGGGAGAGAGTGTGTGGGGGGAGATTGTGTGTGTGGGAGAGTGTGTGTGTGGGAGAGAATGTGTGTGTGTGTGTGTGTGGGAGAGAGTCTGTGGGACAGTGTGTGTGGGAGAGGGCTTGTGTGTGTGTGGGAGAGAGTTTGTGTGTGTATGTGGGAGAGAGTTTGTGTGTGTGTGGGAGAGAGTTTGTGTGTGTGAGAGAGAGTTTGTGTGTGGGGGAGAGAGTTTGTGTGTGGGGGAGAGTGTGTCTGTGTGGGAGAGTGTGTGTGGGAGAGAGTGTGTGTGTGTGTGTGTGTGTGTGAGAGAGAGAGAGTGAGAGAGAGAGAGAGTGAGTGTGTGTGAGAGAGAGAGAGTGTGTGTGTGAGTGTGTGAGTGAGTGAGAGAGTGAGAGTGAGAGAGTGATAGAGAGTGTGTGTGTGTGTGTGTGTGTGAGAGAGAGAGAGAGAGAGAGAGAGAGAGTGTATGTGGGAGTGTTGGAGAGTTTGAGTGTGTGTGTGGGAGAGTGAGAGTGTGTGGGGGAGAGAGTGTGTGTGGGAGAGAGAGAGTTTGTGTGTGTGAGAGTGTGTGTGTGTGTGGGGGGGAGAGTGAGAGTGTGTGTGTGAGAGAGTGTGTGTGTATGTGTGGGAGAGAGAGTGTATGTGGGAGTGTTGGAGAGTGTGAGTGTATGTGAGAGAGAGAGAGTGTGTGTGGGAGAGTGAGAGTGTGTGTGTGGGGGAGAGAGTGTATGTGTTTGTGTGGGAGTGTGAGAATGTGTGTGTGGAAGAGAGTGAGAGTGTGTGTGGGGGAGAGAGTGAGAATGTGTGTGTGTGGGAGAGAGTGAGTGTGTGTGGGAGAGAGTGAGTGTATGTGGGAGAGGGTGAGTGTGTGTGGGAAAGAGTGAGAGTATGTGTGTGTTTACATTTAAATAGACAGCAACATGCTAGACCATCAACACTCATGTGACACTCATGACAGAGTTGTGTATAAAACAATATTAACTATGAGTGGGTGGAAATCCTGGTGAGTTCCCACAATTATTTTTGTATGACGACCCCTGGTTACAACTCAGTTGTCAGTTTAATAAATAACTTATAAATATGCTAATAAAATAGTTTTTTACCATTTGCAAATTAAAAAAATAAAAATGTCCCCGGATTTCATTTTAAAAATCTGGTCACCTTATAGTAAAGGTGTTGTCTATCTTTTTAAACAATAACAATGTTGGTGTTGAATGTCCCTTTAAATTATGGGTTTCCAATTTTAAGAATAAATGCTTTACAAGTCTAGCCCTGACACCTGTCTGGCTCTAATTGGCCCCTGCAGAGGATTAGATACTGCACAACAATTAAAGCTTTGTTAACAAACTGAAAGTGACTCGCGTTATCTGCTGCTGTCTGGAGCCATTCATACAATAAAGGCAAGTGGAGGAAGGAGTCTGGATTATTAAAAACACAATTCCAGCAAAGAAGATGTTAATGTATTTAGGAAGATTTCTGCATTTAACCCTTTAAGGACACAGCTTTCAGTTTGCTCAATTGTTTTATGACGGAAAAATTCCGTCATATGTCCTTAAGAGGTTAAATATAATGCAAGACTACAGAAAGCTACAAGGTGTTTTATGTCCCTTTAACTGATTGAGAACACTATAAGTATATGCATCCAGTTGTACTGGTACCTGGCTTAGCTTCCGAAAAACTATTTTTCTATCTAAATTTTTTTAAACTTGTTATAATTAGCGACACTAGCAAAACCAAGTTCTACTGATCAATATCATGTCCTAGAAAGGTGGAAGAGTAACTTTTTACGTATTACCAGAATATCAGACAGGAAACAATTTATGTAATTAGATTACGTCAAACAAAATAACTCCTTACTACTTGCTTGTTAACTCATTTTTAAGGTGAGGTTAATCAAGTGTCATACGTAATACCTTACATGCCTAAACATTATATCATATCAAGAAAAAAGAGCTGTCGTGTAAACACGCAATTATCATCTTATTAAAGGCAAACAAAAACAAACATAAAGAACATCAGATATGCAATAGAAGTTTTACATGCATTCTGTGTGAGATTTTAATAGCGTCGCTTAGCAACTAGTAATTGTTAGTGAATGTGTTGACCTTCTTCATACTCACAGCCATTCGCAAGAAGGGGACATATTAAAAATGGCATTTACGTAGGTTTTTATCATTTCACTTTTATATTGTAAAAATGTATATATGTGGTACTGGTAATGTGTACACCCATAACATGTATTTTTGTGTGTGTATGTTTAGTGTGTGTGTGTAGAATTTGTGCGTGCACTGTGTGTAGTATATGTGGGGTGTATTTGTGTGCATGTTTATTTTTTTTAGTGTGTATGTTTTCTAGTGTGTGTGTGTGTAATTTGTAGTTTGTATAGTGTGTGTAGTATATGAGTGGTGTATTTGTGTGTGTGTGTGTGTAGTTTTTTTCATTTGTATGTTTGTAGTGTGTAATCTGTAGTTTGTATAGTGTGTAATGTTTTTACACGGTGTGTGTAGTATATGTGTGGTGTATTTGTGTGCATGTATAGTTTTGTTAAGTGTGTATGTCTCTGTGTGTGTAATCTATAGTTTGTATAGTGTGTGATGTGTGTACACTGTGTGTAGTATATGTGTGGCGTATTTGTGTGCATGTGCAGTTTTGTTTAGTGTGTATGTTTGTAGTGTATGTGTAATCTGTAGTTTGTATAGTGTGTGTGTACACTGTTTGTAGTATATGTGTGGTCAGTAGCAGCGGACCTACGCAACAGAGGGTCCAGGTGCAAGATTTTTGTTGGGTCCCCCAAAGATAATTCAATAAAATGAAAAAGTAATAAAATATGTTCTGCTCATTATAATGATTTTGAGTATAGATACATGGACCTTCAACTTGCACTAATAAAAGGCTTCCCTGCATTAGGATTGTACATATTCTGCATACGCCTATGTATAGGCTGGCTTTTATGGGGCCCCCTACAGCTCTTGGGCCCTGGTGCCGTTGCACCAATGGTAGTTCTGCCCCTGTGTGAGATGTATTTGTGTGCATGTGTAGTTTTGTTTAGTGTGTATGTTTGTAGTTTGTGTGTAATCTGTAGTGTGTATGTGGGGTGTGAGTAGTGCGTGGTGCCTGTGTGTAGTCTGTGTATGTGTATATATATACATGCTACAGAAAACTGATGCAGGTACTCACTGTTTTCCACGGTACTGCACCATACATAGTTGCCAACATTTAAAAAAAAAAATTCAGGGACACTTTGCAGCAGAGCAAGCAAACGGTTTACTGGAGTATTGACGACCTACTGTTCAACTGCTCCGCCCACTCAGTTCTGCAATCAAAACACACCCATTTGATAGTAATAGTATAATTTAGACTTATCCATAGTTTATTATACAGATTACAGCATCAAGCTCTTACACCTACCCAGTCCCTGGAACACATTCTGGGCATATGGTTATTTTTACAACACAGCATCAAAATTAGGCTTACAAATAATATGTGAACCCATTCAATAATAATTACAATATTCCATTAGGAATTAATTATTTTTAAAGAATACACTATATCTATTTATCGTCTATCTATCTATCTGTATATATGTATGTGTGTGCGTATATATATATATATATATATATATATATATGCACACCACCAAATGTTGGGCAAAAAGGAATTTCCAAGGACATTTCCAGGGACAAAAAAAATCCAGGGACTGTCCCTGGAAATCAGGGACTGTTGGCAACTATGCACCATATAGAGTAATATATGCAGACATCCCAACTCTCCCTGAAGTTCAGGGAGTCTCCCTAACACCGCAAATGAATGCAATCTCCCTGAAACTACAAATGCCATGATCCAATGTTGCTCAAATCCAGAAACGGTGGAAAGCCTCTAGTTGCGGTGACATCATTGAGCAGCAAGGCGTTTTCACAGCAAGTCTGTCTTTACTTTCAGCGTATTGCGTGTCTGCCACCCTCCCTCCTGCTGTTTGGAGGAAGCGATAAGGCTCTTGGGGGAGGAGGAGAATCAACAGCAGGCAACATTGGCTGCAGCATAGGCTGAGTGAGAACTGAGAAAGAGGGCAAAGAGAGTGTGTCCCTGTGAGGGAGGAGATAGACACACCTGCTGTCAGGTCCTTATCAAACTGACTCTACTGTGAGTACAAAACATAATTACAAATAGCCTCTCAAAATCACACGCTCCAGACACAAAATCCGAAAGTCGTACAGGGACAACTATACTGAGTACTTCACAAGCTGGGACGCTATGGAACCCTCAAAGCATGCATTAGTAACCAAAAAGCTTATTTACTGAACGTAATTAAACTTCATTATTTTAAAATATTTAAGCATTCAACAAGCATACGGTCACTGGAAAATAGGTTTGTTGTATGTGGTTGTGCAATAAAAATGTTTTTTAATGTGAGTTTAGTGGGAAGCTACTCTATCTATAAGTCTCTATCTTATTTAGCATTTCCAGGAGTCCAGTATATAACTGGGGTTGGGGGGGGCAGCACGCAGCGCAGTCGCTGGTGAAGACACCTCCCTGATATGAGATTTTGCATGTTGGGATGTCTGTATATGGGACTACAATGCTCATAATCCCCTGCTGCCAAAAGCTGTTAGTGAGTTTGTCTTCACTTATTTTTCAGGTTATTGCTTCTGCTGAGCATGCTTGAAATAGATCTAAATATGTGTATTTACAAAAGTCAACCTCTCCTTTTATCCTATACATCATTCATTCCCTCTTTGTAGCTCAGAAAGAGTAATACTGGAGGACTATTAATATTCTTGTGGAGTTTTACTACAGCTTTTACCTAATCTTTACCTCTTTATTTGTATCTATATGTTTTTTATTTTATATTATCCTGATATCCCATTGGTATAATGTAAATCCTTACATATGAACAGTGCTAAATTATGACAATGTAGATTATTAATTCTATGTTTCAAAATCAATAAAAAAATATATATTACACTCGAAAATAAGGGTTTTTAAATCTGTATATCTCAGCAACCACTGGACAATAAAATATTTCAATGTGCAATTTCATAAAGCTTTGTAAGGCATTTTTTTATTCTGTAGGTTTGGTTAATTATTTATAGATTAGGAAAGGTGCCCTTTTTCCTAAACACTAATTCACTTCAAACTCTTACTTTTTCCAGTCACTCAGTTTAAAGTTTTGTAGAAATTTGTTTACCTTACACAAAGTTACAAGCACCTAAAAATGGGTTAGCATTGGGCAATCCATTAAAGGGACATTATACACTTATTTTTTCTTTGCATAAATGTTTTTTAGATGATCTATTTATATAGCCCATAAAGTTTTTTTTTTTGTTTTTTTTTAAATGTATAGTTTTGCTTATTTTTAAATAACATTGATCTGATTTTCAGACTCCTTACCAAGCCCCTAAGTTTTATGTGAATACCGTCAGCTACCTACTCCAGCTTGTTCCTGTTTGTGTAAAGGGTCTTTTCATATGCAAAAGAAGGGGGAGGGTCTTATTTCCCACTTGCAGTGGGCTTTCCAGCTGCCTTTTCAACAGAGCTAAACTGACAGCTTCTAAGTAAGTTTTTAAACAGTTTTATACTGGATTTTTTATATCAGTATCTGTGCATCTTATTCTTATAGTAGTGTCTTTTACATGCAGTTATATGAAAATGAGTGTATACTGTCCCTTTAAATACCTATTTTTTTGTTTTGTTTTGTTTTAAATTGTGCTTTGAGCCATATTCATTAGAGAAAGCAAAATATGTAACCTTAGTTTTATAAATCTTTGAACTTGCCTAAACCTGCTGCTTGCTTTGCAGGCTACACAATCTGCTTTTAGTCCACTTAAAGGGACAGTTTACAAAAAAAAAAATGCTCCCCTTTAATTTGTTCCCAATGATCCACTTTACCTGCTGGAGTGTATTAAATTGTTTACAAGTATTTCCATTACTCTTATATTGGCATTTGAATTAGTTTATTTAGCCTGTGGTATCCCTACCTATCCTGAAAGTTTTTGGTCTCAAGGCCAAGTTGTGTAAACACAGCCAGTAGAAGAGATTACACTCCCACTGGGTAATAGAAGAGATAAGGTAATAAAATGTTAATTTTCCACTGTTCTCTCCAAGTATTGGTGATTGGCTTATGGACAGATATAAGATAAAGAAGCAGGTATATAGACACAATGCGATAAAGTAATGAGATCTGATTATACCTACAAGCTCAACCCATTTTATTAGGTTGTGGCTTCAAAACACAACATCAGCTAATTCATATACACAAATAATCCTTAAAAAAGCAAATCGCATACATTTTATACTCTGCAGCTCAAAAAATGTAATTGGAAACACATTAAGGGAAAATAATTTTATAGTATAATGTCCATTTAAGAAGTGTCCGGCACACACTTCTTTAAAGGGACAGTAAACACCTTAAGATTTTATATAAAATGTTTAGTAATCTATAATGAAACAACTTTGCAAAATATTTTCATGATTTATTTTGTCCCCTTCTCATCCAATTTAGCTCTGAAAATAGGGCAATTTGTAACACCCAGCTGACATCTCAACTGCAAAAGAAATCACTTTATTCTAACTTTACAACAATAGCTAGCTTTGTTGTCTGCTGACTAAAGCCCAGATTCGTTCCTCCAAATAAGGGAAATGGTGGGTGGAATTTGGCTTTTAAATAATAACTACAGTAAAAAGGATGTTAATTAGTTTTAAAAACATCAAGACTTGGCTGATATGTTATTCTATAGCAACACAACAGAAATGTCTTGTAATTTCAAGGTGTTTACAGTCCATTTAAGAGGGACATTTCTATTTTATTTGCAGAGTGTGACATTTATGGGAAATAGCACCTATAGGTTTATTTTTGTTCATGCAATAGCTGCATCTGCTTGTTGAAAACACAACCCATTGAAATGGGCTGAGCTTGCTGAGAGAGCAGACATTGTTAACTTATCTATTATCTATAAACAAATATGCTTCCCCTTAACACAAAGCCGGGCATATAGTTTTGCAGGAGCGAACCTTGTCCACCCAGCTTTTAATAAATGGAACCCATAGAGTATAATAACATTACTTTCCCTGTAATGACAAGCAGTAATACTTTCCCTGTAATGACAAGCATTTCAACACACTTCCCTGGCTAAAAAATATTTGGTGGACCAAAGTCCCCATTTCTCCCTCACCTTCCTGCCTTAGAGGGCCTCTGGGAAATGTTGGTGATATTACATCATGACTGCATTTAAAAAACAGTACATATCCAACTATGGGCTAGATTACAAGTGGAGCAGAATTAATTGCTCCCACTCCAGTGTAAACATTGCAAGAAGTAATCTTTTTGATTGCGCGGATTACAAGTTGAAAATAAAAGTTTTGTGCAAGAGTTAAATCCGACGAACGCTAACTTTAGAACTTTGGATATCACGACCAAGCAAACTTTTTATCCCTGTAGACTTCAATAGAAAGTGTAGAAGAAAAAAACCTGTGTTTTTTTGTTTGTTTTTTTATTTCTTTTGTTTTTTTTTATTCATATACTGGAAAACACATGTTGTGGACCCAAGAGAAGAGTAGAATATTGTATCTCGGGTTCAATAATAAGATGAGGCGGGAATTCTAACCCAGTGTATATTATTGTATAACCCTGTGGTATATTGTATGTTTGAACCAAGAAGCCGGTGGAAATTTAAAGGGACACTGAACCCAAATTTTTTCTTTCGTGATTCAGATAGAGCATGAAATTTTAAGCAACTTTCTAATTTGCTCCTATTATCAAATTTTCTTCATTCTCTTGGTATCTTTATTTGAAATGCAAGAATGTAAGTTTAGATGCCGGCCCATTTTTGGTGAACAACCTGGGTTGTCCTTGCTGATTGGTGGATAAATTCATCCACCAATAAAAAGGTGCTATCCAGAGCCTGAACCAAAAAAAGCTTTGATGCCTTCTTTTTCAAATAAAGATAGCAAGAGAAAGAAGAAAAATTGATAATAGGAGTAAATTAAAAAAATTGCTTAGAATTGCCTGCTCTATCTGAATCACAAAAGGGTTCAGTGTCCCTTTAACTTAAAAAGATAGGATGGTACAACTTTCAGATACATTTCATACGTAGATGAGATGGTGGTGGCGAATTCAATTCTAGTGTACATCATAAAATATTTGTATTGGGAATGGAATAAGATGTGTATCCTTTTCTGTTTTTGGACAAATGTTGTACCTTATATCTTTTCAACATTGATGCTGTATTTTTTATGTCTTTTCTTTGTGCCACAAATGTCCAATAAAAAAGAAAGATTTAAAAAAAAAAGCAAAAAACCTAGCTCTTATCCTAAAAAATATTCACTTTATTTGTGCAAAACATTTAAAAATCTCACATGAATTAGAAAAAGGAACATACATGAAATAACACATATTTGCTAAGGTAGGGGATAGAAAATTAGGTCTAGATTATGAGTGGAGCGCTAACTATTGTGCGCGAGCAATAAGGGGTATTTTGCGGCTCTTTGCACGTGTCAGTAGTATTGTGCATGTAAATTTGAGGCACGTCAGGTTAGCGTGACTTCAGCACTCTGGTTAACTGTTATGCGAGATAAAAAAATTGCACACGAAACATTAAAAATACATTTAAAAGTACAGTTACACTCTACTGATAATTTTTTTTTAAAAAATTGCATTAAAAATGTATAAGGGCTCAAAAATATGAGGGCATGCAAAGGGCATTAGCATAGAGATACATACGATCACATGTCTAAATATGTATACGTATGTTTATATGTATTTATGTATTTGACTGTATATTAACTGTACATAGTTGATATTCCAATGTTCTTTACTTACAGGATGTCCTTTTTATTGTAAATACATACATACTGTATGTATATATATATATATATATACAGGTGTTAAAAAATCCAGTCGTCCAGTGGTCCTGGACGACTTAGGAATATTGGCTAAAGATGTTTGCATTTTTCTTTTATTTTTCCCATTTATTAATTTTTATTTTTTTTTGTATTTCCAGCGCAAGCTGTTTTAAACACTGTCACCTAGATTACGAGTTTTGCGTTGGAGGCTATGCGGTGCTAACGAGCAGTTTTCTCTCACTGCTCACTTACCTGCATCGCTGGGCATTATGAGTTTCAGAAACCCGTCGTTAAAAGACAAGAAGTGAGCGTTTAGAAAAATTTTGCTCATTACCGCACTCCAATACCAGCGCTGCTTAAGTCAGCGGTGAGCTGGTGTAACGTGCTCGTGCACGATTTCCCCATAGGAATCAACGGGGAGAGCCGGCTGAAAAAAAGTCTAACACCTGCAAAAAAGCAGCGTAAAGCTCCCTAACACAGCCCCATGGATTCCTATAGGGAAATAAAAGTTATGTCTACACCTAACACCTTAACATGAACCCTGAGTCTAAACACCCCTAATCTTACACTTATTAACCCTAATCTGCCGCCCCCGACATCGCCGACACCTGCATTATATTATTAACCCCTAATCTGCCAATCCGGACACCACCGCCACCTACATTATACTTATGAACCCCTAATCTGCTGCCTCCAACATCGCTGACACCAATATTTTATTTATTAACCCCTATTCTGCCGCCCCCAATGTTGCCGCCACCTACCTACGCTTATTAACCCCTAATCTGCCTCTCCCAACGTCGCTGCCACTATAATAAACATATTAACCCCTAAACCGCCACACTCCCGCCTCGCAAACATTAGTTAAATATTAACCCCTAATCTGTCGGGCCTAACATCGACGCCACCTACCTACATTTATTAACCCCTAATCTGCCGCCCCCAACGTCACCGCCACTATATTAAAGTTATTAACCCATAAACCTAAGTCTAACCCTAAACCTAACACCCCCTAACTTAAATATAATTTAAATAAATCTAAATAAATATTCCTATCATTAACTAAATTATTCCTTTTTAAAACGAAATACTTACCTGTAAAATAAACCCTAAGCTAGCTACAATATAACTAATAGTTTCATTGTAGCCAGTTTAGGATTTATTTTTATTTTACAGGCAAGTTTGTATTTATTTTAACTAGGTAGAAGAGTTATTAAATAGT
This sequence comes from Bombina bombina, assembly GCF_027579735.1. Lineage (NCBI taxonomy): Eukaryota > Metazoa > Chordata > Amphibia > Anura > Bombinatoridae > Bombina > Bombina bombina. Next base: position 279,303,415 of record NC_069500.1, on the reverse strand, counting down.
TATTAACTATTTACTAACTACCTAGTTAAAATAAATACAAATTTACCTGTAAAATAAAACCTAACCTAAGTTACACTAACACCTAACACTACACTACAATTAAATAAATTCCCTACATTAAATACAATTAAATAAATTAAATTAAATTAGCTAAAGTACAAACCCCCCCACTAAATTACAGAAAATAGTAAACAAATTACAGAAATGTAAACTAATTACACCTAATAGCCCTATTAAAATAAAAAAAAGCCCCCCAAAATAAAACAAAAAACCCCAGCCTAAACTAAACTACCAATAGCCCTTAAAAGGGCCTTTTGCGGGGCATTGCACCAAAGTAATCTGCTCTTTTACCTGTAAAAAAAAAAATACAAACAACCCCCCAACAGTAAAATCCACCACCCACACAACCAACCCCCCAAATAAAAACCTATCTAAAAAAACCTAAGCTCCCCCATTGCCCTGAAAAGGGCATTTGGATGGGCATTGCCCTTAAAAGGGCAGTTAGCTCTTTTGCCGCCCAAACCCCTAATCTAAAAAATAAAACCTACCCAATACACCCTTTAAAAAACCTAACACTAACCCCCTGAAGATCGACTTACCGGAGACGTCTTCATCCAAGCCGGGTGAAGTGGTCCTCCAGACGGGCAGAAGTCTTCATCCAAGCCGGGCAGAAGTGGTCCTCCAGGCGGGCAGAAGTCTTCATCCAGACGGCATCTTCTATCTTCATTCATCCGGCGTGGAGCGGGTCCATCTTCAAGACATCCGACGCGGAGCATCCTTTTCATCCGATGACTAAAACAGAATGAAGGTACCTTTAAGTGACGTCATCCAAGATGGCGTCCCTTAAATTCCGATTGGCTCATAGAATTCTATCAGCCAATCGGAATTAAGGTAGAAAAAATCATATTGGCTGATGCAATCAGCCTATAGGATTGAAGTTCAATTCTATTGGCTGATCCAATCAGCCAATAGGATTGAGCTTGCATTCTATTGGCTGTTCCAATCAGCCAATAGAATGCAAAACTCAATCCTATTGGCTGATTGCATCAGCCAATAGGATTTTTTCTACCTTAATTCCGATTGGCTGATAGAATTCAATTAGCCAATCAGAATCTAAGGGACGCCATCTTGGATGACGTCACTTAAAGTTACCTTCATTCTGTTTTAGTCGTCGGATGAAGAGGATGCTCAGCGTCGGATGTCTTGAAGATAGACCCGCTCCACACCGGAAGGATGAAGATAGAAGATGCCGTCTGGATGAAGACTTCTGCCCGTCTGGAGCACCACTTCTGCCGGGCTTGGATGAAGACTTCTTCCCGGTCTGGAGGACCACTTTGCCCGTCTTGGATGAAGACTTCTGCCCGTCTGGAGGACCACTTCGCCCGGCTTGGATGAAGACGTCTCCCGGTAAGTCCGATCTTCAGGGGGTTAGTGTTAGGTTTTTTTAAGGGTATTGGGTGGGTTTTTAATTTTTAGATTAGGGTTTGGGAGGCAAAAGAGCTAACTGCCCTTTAAGGGCAATGCCCATCCAAATGCCCTTTTCAGGGCAATGGGGAGCTTAGGTTTTTTTTAGATAGTATTTTATTTGGGGGGTTGTTTGTGTGGGTGGTGGATTTTACTGTTGGGGGGGTTGTTTGTATTTTTTTTTTCAGGTAAAAGAGATGATTACTTTGGGGCAATGCCCCACAAAAGGCCCTTTCAAGGGCTATTGGTAGTTTAGTTTAGGCTAGGGTTTTTTTTTATTTTGGGGGGCTTTTTTTATTTTAATAGGGCTATTAGATTAGGTGTAATTAGTTTAAATTTCTGTAATTTGTTTAATTATTTTCTGTAATTTAGTGTTTGTTGTTTTTTTTTTTGTACTTTATTTAATTTAGGTAATTGTATTTAATTTAGTTAATTTATTTAATTATAGTGTAGTGTTAGGTGTTAGGGTAACTTAGGTTAGGTTTTATTTTACAGGTAAATTTGTCTTTATTTTAGCTAGGTAGTTATTAAATAGTTAATAACTATTTAATAACTATTCTACCTAGTTTAATTAAATACAGACTTGCCTGTAAAATAAAAATAAATCCTAAACTGGCTACAATGTAACTATTAGTTTATATTGTAGCTATCTTAAGGTTTATTTTACAGGTAAGTATTTAGTTTTAAATAGGAATAATTTAGTTAATGATAGGAATATTATTTAGATTTATTTAGATTTATTTAAGCTTAGGGTTAGACTTAGGTTTAGGGGTTAATAACTTTAATATAGTGGCGGCAACGTTGGGGCGGCAGATTAGGGGTTAATAAATGTAGGTAGGGTGGCGTCGATTTTAGGGACGGCAGATTAGGGGTTAATAAAATGTAACTGTTTGCGAGGTGGGAGTGCGGCGGTTTAGAGGTTATTATGTTTATTTAGGTAGGTGGCGGCGACATTGGGGGGCGGCAGATTAGGGGTTAATAAATATAATGTAGGTGTCCCTGCGATGTTGGGGTCAGCAGATTAGGGGTTCATACATATAATGTAGGTGGGGGCGGTGTCCCGGAGCGGCAGATTAGGGGTTAATAATTTTATTTTAGTGTTTGCAATGCGGGAGGGCCTCGGTTTAGGGGTTAATAGGTAGTTTATGGGTGTTAGTGTACTTTTTAGCACTTTAGTTTATGAGTTTTATGTTACGGCGTTTGTACCATAAAACTCATAACTACTGACTTTTAAATGTGTTAGGACTCTTGACAGGGTAGGGTGTACCGCTCACTTTTTGGCCTCCCAGGACAGACTCGTAATATCAGCGCTATGGAAGTCCCTAGTAAAAAGACTTTACTAAGCTTACGTAAGTCGCTTTGCGGTAAGGCCAAAGAAGTGGTGCGGTGCCCCTAACCCTGCAAGACTTGTAATAGCAGCAGGCGTAAAAGCGCAGCGTTAGACCCTCTTAACGCTGCTTTTTTACCCTATCGCACAACTCTTAATCTAGCCGTGTTGTGAGCACCACTGCTGGCCTGAACATTTGTGCAGGTGTGGGGGGGTCTGGAGCAAGTCCTCGGCTGCAATATATGGGCGTTCGACTCGCAAGGTAAGGGCTAGTGCCTGCCTCTCCCCCTCCACTCCATGCCTCCTCTCCTTTCTGCGGATCTCTTCCCCTTTGCGGCTCGTTTCCCCCCCCTTTGCAGATCTTTTCCCTTTTGCGGCTCCTCTCCCTTCTGCAGCTCCTTTCCCATTTAGGGTGCATATTTTCACTATAAATGATCATTTGGTAATGGAATGGTCTGTATTACATATGGTAGAGGTGTGCATCTATTCAGTATGAACGCTCTATATCCTCAGTATGGGTGTAAATGGTCTATTCTTTTACAGTACAAGTTTTTGAACAGTGTGAAGTGAAGTACCTGCGTTACCACTTCTGTATATTGCTGTTATTAATGCTCAGTGTCTTTTGGCTTGCTGTCATTTTAATGCCAATCTTTTTTGCAATCTGTGAATTATCTTTATGGTGCTTTGGCAACTACATCTTGCTTGCATATAATAATTGTGCATTGTTTGCTGGGTTTTTTTTCTACTGATCAGTTTCCTTTTGAGTGCATAGAAAGTGTATTTTGTTCATAACAAATGTGTAATATAAGCGTGTATAATAAAATTTTAATTTTACACATTCTAGACGCAAAAATATGTAATTTTTTTTTTATTTTAAATATAAGTTTTAAAAAATGGGACCACTAACAAATTTCATGGGACCACTAGCAGTTAGGGCAACTTGTTCAACCCTGAATATACATATATATATATATATATATATATATACACCTAAACCTGTATATTTATTCCTATAGATATATAGGTAATAGATATGTATTTGACATGAACAGTATCGGATAGAATATAGAAATATATATTTAATAATAAAAAAGTACATTGTTTTTGTATGTGAAGAACACAGGAATGTAAAAAAAATACATTTTGCACATCATCAGTTTTACGATTTAGATTTTAACCCGGTCAGGTTAGCACAGATGAAAATTTAGTAATCTTAAAGCACGTTATTGAAAATATTACAGATAAAATATTTTAAAAAATTAAAATTATTACAAAATTATTAAACTTATTGTAAAAAAATCTAGATATATTCTATGGATTATTTTGAATATTTTACAAGCATGTTTAATAAAAAAAATTTAAAAAATGTTTCTTTTCATGTGTGTTATCCTGACTGCGTTTAAAATCGAAATCGCGGGGGGGTGGAGCCGGCTGCCAGAAGAACATTGGCCGCAAGATCTTAGAGCTCTGCAGCAAGCATTCTCAGATGGCTGTTAATTAGCAGAAAATATGCAAACAAGCATAGCTTGGACCTCCAGAAACCGCTAATAACACTGTGAGTACTCATGCTGAAATAGAAGCCTCAAGACTATTAACGCAGTGGTCAAATCATAAGAGACCTGATTAATCAACACAGGCCGCTAAAAACAGACCGCGTGGAGTCGAGGACTCTGGTAATTACCTAGGACTGGTGGGAGAGAGAGTGATGAGAATCAGTTGGCTATTCAGCAGTTTTGGTACTAGTCTAACACTCGGACAGTGGAGAGTGTACAAGGGAGAACCGTCACCTTGTTGTAGAGGGTCGCTTTGCTGCGGTCAGGGGTAAGAGGAACATAACGACCACCACCCAAATGCACATAAGGGGTTATAATTTCACAGCCTAAAATAAAACAACGGAGAGCAACCATATAACCTCCAGGTAAACATTGGGACATATCAGTTTACACCGAGTGGCGCAGCCATCATCAACACAGGAAAATATAAGAAAGGCCTTATAAATTTAAAATCTCCCTATAGAGATAAAATATATTACCCCTGATATATTAAGTCCATTGCCAAGGAAAATAAAATAAATTTGCTTTCTCACTAATAAGGTTCTATAATGGCAAATAAATGATCCCCCCCGCCCTGAGAAAAATACTAAAGGGCCGAGAGTTCCAGTGGAGGGAAACTGAACAGTTTTTTTTTAAACCATGCGACAACACATTCACTGGGGACCCTGACACGGCCTCGCAAGACATTGTCAGAAGACATAGAAGGCCTAACACCGGCTACTGGAGACAACAATAGTCCTATCACTAGGGGAGGATTTGAAAGCATTACCCACAAAAGAGGATTTTTCCTCCTTTATTCTACAGGTCGGCAAAATATTTAAAGATGGCCTCATGGAATTAAAAGAGATGTCACAGACCTGGGAAATAGAGTAGTACAAATAGAAGAACAGGTTGAAGAAAATAACCAAACATCTATGTCAATGATTCTTGCTCTACAACAAAATTCAACATTAGTCCAATTACAAGAACAGGTCGAGGGCCTGGACAATAGGGGGTCGCCGCCCAAAATTTGGGAGTTTGCTGTGTGCCTGAAAGCATATTGTCTGCACAGATCCCTTCCTATCTTCAGAATTTCTTCAAGTTTCTCTTGGGGGCCGAGGGTGAGAAGAATATCAGTCTAGACAGAGCGCATAGAGCACTGAGACCTAGGCCCTCGGCCTCAGCACCTCCCAGGGATATTATACTCCGTTGTCACAGATATATGGACAAAGAGGAAGATCATACAGGCGGCTAGGAACCCTTAATATTTGGTGAGGACTCACTCCAAATCTATGTGGATCTTAGTCCTACCACATTAGCGAAACGAAAAAGAGGCTCGCTACCTCACACTGCACCTGGGAGACCTTGGAATACCTTATAGATGGGGATTCCCATTTTTAATAAGGGTTGTTAAAGAAGAAAATACATACATATATAAATACCCTGAGGATTTGGATTAGTTCTGCGCACAACTAGACATATAGCCTCCATCACTACCCAAGCTTACAGAAGAATCCAAAAATAATCATCCACAAAAGAAATCAGCACCCAAGCCCAACATCAAGATTGGACAACAGTGGCAAAGAAAAAGAAAGGTCCCACTGCATCCTCAGTGGCAGCACCTGGATCCTCATTAGAACCACCATGAAGCAACAGAACTTTACAAATATGAAGACAATAAGTAATTAATAATTGCTCTTACATGGATGTATGAATACACATACTATTCCTGCTTAACTTGACACTATATTTTATCTTTTTAAGTTTGCCCAATTTGAGAATTGCCCATTACCCCCTCTTCCTATATTTGAGCATGACTATAGTTAATAATTCTGTCCATCTACTGGAATACTTGGTTAGTCATGTCACAGTACTTTTGGTTATTGCAATGTTTTGTTTTATGTGTTATTGTAAATATTTAATTGTTAAGTTTCATTTTAAATATTGTACTCACTTTCACCAGTGTACTACTAGAGGAAATATGCTGCTACATTGATTCCTTCTTCTTTACCAGCTCCAGCTCTGCCTTCCAAACTACTTGGGGAGGGATCCTTGGGACAATCAGATGAGACACCATCACATACATATCATCCATGTTAGATAACACAAAGAGGACTAATCCCACAATTACCATAGTATCAGAAAACGTAAAGGGGATCAATTCACCCACTAATGCGCTCCATAGCCTTAAGGACTCTAGCGAAATACAAAGACAACATATTTTTCATTCAAGAGACTCACTTTTTGGCTGAGAAAGAACCCAAATTCAGATCTAGAGATTTCCCCACTCGGGGTATTTTAATTCCCACAACATTAAAAATAACGCGGTGGGCATGTTGCTACATAAACACCTACATTTTCAACTATTAAACAAAATTACAGATTCTGAGGCAAGAATCCTAATTATCATAGGTCTGCTATTCAACAGACCGATTACTCTGGTGAATGTTCATGTGCCCACATAGCAGACAACACAGATTTAAACCAACGCCTTCTTGCACTAATAACAGAACAAAAAGAGAGGGCTCCTGGTAATGGGTGAGAACAGGAACGTAACAATAGACCCAAATCTGAATACCTCCACAGGGTTCCTTCATTCCCAAAACTAGACCTCCCAATGCAGTGCTTAAATGTATAGAACACCTAGGGCTAGTAGACACATATCATTTATAACACCCAATGCAGCAGAACTTTACTTTCTATTCACAACCCGTGGTCGGTGTGTATAAACACGCATTGATCACTTATACCTGGATCAGGCATACCTCTCACAACCTTAAAGACACAGATATCCAACCTACGGTCTGGTCAGATCACTCAGAAAGTCTCGTTAGAGTTAGAATGGCCCAAATAGACCCCACACACCATTCATTTAGAGAATGGACAACTCCCTACTTCATTTTCCAGCCCCGGTAGAATCACTTCAGAAATCCTTAATAGAATTCTTCCAGGTTAACTCTACACAGAAATCACCCCGGGTTGCTATGGGAGACCCACAAAGCAGTAAATCAGGGGGGGGGGTGTATTAAACACTGGCTCACAGGAGGAAAACATACAATGCCTAGCATAAACATTCTCCACTACCCGTATACACCTTTTAGAGTTACAACATAAAAATGTGCCTACAGATCAGACTTTCTTTGCACATCTTTCAAAAACCAGACAAGCACTAACTTCCATATTAACAAAAGAAGCGCAAAGAAAAGCACTCTCACTTAGGATAAACATATTTTACGAGAAACAATAGATCTGGGCATTTCTAGCAAAATAATGAAAACACAAAACCCTCAAATCCCAAATTCCTAAACTCCTCACCCCTGATAACCAAACAATATATGACAGTAAAAAAATAGCCCAATCATTTTGGTAAATCTCTATTCCAAACTATATAATCTTGACTCAGACACCATTCAAGGAACATGTAGACCAGATGAGGGAATACATCACAGAAGCAAATCTGCCTAAAATAGAATCAAACTCAAAAAGAGAAATTAGAAAGCCCTATATCTAGACAAGAGATATTAAAGGTGATAAGCTGAACTACCCTCTGGGAAAAGCCCAGGGCCAGACGGCTTCACGATATGCTTATTATAAGCAATTTAAACACATACTGGTACCCCACCTCCTATCTCTTTTTTCACACAATAGATGAGGCAAAAGAATTACCCAAATATATGCTATTAGCACATGTTGCGGTTATACCCAAACCGGGTAGACCTTCTACTGACCCAGGCAATTATCGTCCAATTTCCCTCTGAATACAGATCTCAAAATTGTAGGAAAATAATATCAAAAGGCTCAATGAAGTAATACAAGACGTAGTGTATACTGACCAGGTGGGATTTGTCCCGAAGAGAGAGGCAAGGGACAATACCATCAGAGTCTTAACCCTGATGAGCTATGCCAAACAAAACAAGATCCAAGCTATACTACTCGCGATCGATGTCGAAAAGGCTTTTGATCGCATAGATTGGAGATTCCTGAAAAAAAACTCTCATAGCAATAGGAGTAGGACCCACAATGATTACGCATATATTTAGTGTTTATAAGCACCCATCTGCTAAAATTAAAACGAATGGAATGTTATTCAACTCGTTTAATATTTGTAATGGCATGAGGCAGCGTTGCCCCACTCTCACCTACTTTATTTATACTGACTATGGAGGGTACTGGCAGCTGAGTTAGAGCAAATCAAAATATACAGGGAATAGAGATAGGACCACATAATTTTAAATTGCTCTATACGCAGACAACTTTTTGTTCACGGTGACCTCTCCTTTCCAATCGATCCCAGCTATAATGACAGAGATTACAACGTTTGGCCAGTTTGCAAATTTCCTGATAAATGCACAGAAGTCAGAAATCCTCAATATATCACTGCCACGGCAAACATACAGAAGGCAAACTGATATTTGTCCACTTAAGTTACAAACAAAAATATTAAAATACTTGGGCATCAACCTCTCGCCGGAAAAAAAAAAAAACTTTACTTGATAGCAATTACATCTCCCTTCTAAATTCTATACAGAAAGTTTTACGCACTTCGGCAACTAAAACCATATCATGGTGAGGAAGAATTCAATGTATTAAAATGACCACCCTCCCAAGAGTATTATATATCCTACAAACACTCCCCCTGACTCTTCCAAAATTGTACATAGTTAGACTACAAAAACATATTAACACATTTATATGGGGGCAAAGTAAACTCAGGATCAACAAAGACACTATGTACAGGGCACTGACAGCTTGCGGTTTGGGGGAAACTCGTGTATCGGTTTATGTGGAAGCAGTTACATTACAGAGGGTATTGGATTGGCACGGTGCACAAGACTCTAAGGTGTGGGTGGCATTGGATTCCCATATCCTACAGATCCCTAGAGTAAGAGCATTTTGCTGGACCCCTAAAAATGTGAGACCCCCACAATGCCAGAATTTAGAAATACACAAAAATGTTTTTGACTCGTGGGACGGGATAATCTCCCTCCACATATAACGGGTATTAGATCCCCCCTTTTTCCTATCCCCACTAACGCAGAACTGATAGGTGGCTTAGACAGAGGACATCAATGCCTGATGGAATGAGGATATACAACACACCTTATAGACTTTAGTACCAATGGGAAACTTAAAACAGGGAGAATATTAAAGATATAGCAAATGGTTATATATGCAGGATGGCTTAAAGGGACAGTATACGGTATAGTCTCAAAGCGGTAGACTATAGTTAAAGGGACAGTCTAGTCCAAAAAAAACTTTCATGATTCAGATAGGGCATGTAATTTTAAACAATTTTCCAATTTACTTTTATCACCAATTTTTCTTTGTTCTCTTGGTATTCTTAGTTGAAAGCTTAACCTAGGAGGTTCATATGCTAATTTCTTAGACCTTAAAGGCCGCCTCTTAAGAATGCATTTTAACAGGTTTTTCACCACTAGAGGGTGTTAGTTCATGTTTTTCATATAGATAACACTGTGCTCGTGCACGTGAAGTTACCTGGGAGCCATCACTGATTGGCTAAACTGCAAGTCTGTCAAAAGAACTGAAATAAAGGGGCAGTCTGCAGAGGCTTAGATACAAGATAATCACAGAGGTAAAAAATATATATAAATATAACTGTGTTGGTTATGCAAAACTAGGGAATGGGTAAACAAGGGATTATCTATCTTTTAAAACAATAACAATTCTGGTGTAACTGTCCCCTTTAAGCACCACCAGTTAGCCCATTTCATTGATTCTCACTTCACCACATAAAATGGAATACCTAAGGGGACTGACAGCGTTCGAACAATTATGCAACTGAAACGATGCAATATCACACTCTCTAGGAAATTAATTCAAATGAATAAAAACTTGCAGCTCCCTACATACACTATCAGATGGCAAGAAGACTTACGATCACCCATAGAATTAGAGGACTGGGAACTTTTTTATTTAAGTACCAAACAATCCTCCACTTCATCACAAATGTTAGAGCTTAACTGCAAGGTAATCTTACTCCCTCTAGATTGCACTCTATACCCAGGGGCTAGTGACAGATGTTGGAGAGGTTGCGAGATTAGGGGTAGTTATATACACATGTGTTGGGAATACAGCCAACTTAAAACATTATGGGAAGGAATAGAAACACATTTCAAGAGGATAATGACAGTTTCTTGCTGACCCCTAGACTTGCCTTACTCAATGACCTACCTAATTTCCCTTAGACTGAGACTAACATTACTACAGATAGGGATAAATGGAGCTAAATCATTAATTGCACATAAATGAAAGACACCAACTGTCCTAACACCACAGGCTTGGAAAACAAAAGTCACAGAGTTAGTATCTCTGGAGGAATATGGATACCTTTAAAAGGCAGAAACTAAACACCATAGCAGATATAATATTTATCTGGGAAGAGTCCATCCAGGCAACATAATAGTAGGGGGATCCTGGGAGTCCTAATCTAGTGGTCTCTTATACCTCTAAACTATCTGCCCTTGCCCTTCCATTGTTGAACTTTCCTCTACAGCAATACTCCACAATGGAGTATAAGCTTAATAAAACCTAGAATCTTAGAGAAAGAGGGTAGAGGGGAATAGATTCCTCCAAAGTATACATAGTGATGTCCCGAACTGTTCGCCCTGCGAACGGTTCACAGCGAACATAGCTTGTTCGCGTTTGTGGGCGAACACATGGCGATGTTCGATCCGCCCCTATGTGTCATCATTGTGGAAACTTTGACCCTTTATGTCACAGCCGCGTGACACATTAGAGCCAATCAACATCAGACACTCCCTCACAGACACTCCCAGCTACTCGGAATCCACCATTTTAGACTCATAACGACCTTGCTTTTTTAATGAGAGGACGTGTTGTGTTTTTGCTCCTGACATTAATAGGAAAAACATAGCTAGGCTAGTGTATTTACAGTCCAGAAGGACTCCACTCATCTCTGCTGCAAGCACAGCACCCCAAAAAGCCCTTTTTAGGGCTATATTTCGTGCCGTTTTTTTTTTTCCGTTTTTTTTTTTTATTAGCATTTGCCTGGCTTTCAGCCTGTGTGTTTAAGGCTCACAGCATATGCTGTGACTACTGCCACCACTGATATCTCCCTAACAACATTAGTTTAAATTTAACTAACCCAAAAATATAATTATTTTTTCTAGTGTAATTTTTTTTTCATTTTCTATCAGGCCAGTGTCACACAGCATATACTCTGGTTCATTGCTCTGTGCCAGCCAGCAGCCACCAGTGTTAATATCCATTTATAACATTATTTTAAATGAAAAAAAAATATATATATATTTTGCTAGTGCATAGTTGCCAACAGTCCCTGATTTCCAGGGACAGTCCCTGGATTTTGTTGTATGTCCCTGGATTTTTTTTTGTCCCTGGAAATGTCCCTGAAAATTTATTTTGCACAACATTTGTTGTTTGTATGTATGTATGTATGTATGTATGTATGTATGTATGTATGTATATATATATATATATATATATATATATATATATATATATATATATATATATATATACACACACACATACATACATATATACAGATAGATAGATAGATAGATAGATAGATAGATAGACGATAAATAGATATAGTGTATTATTTAAATATAATTAATTCCTAATGGAATATTAGTATTATTGAATGGGTTCACGTATTATTTGACTTTCTAATTTTGATGCTGTGTTGTAAAAATAACCATATGCCCAGAATGTGTTCCAGAGACTGGGTAGGTGTGAGAGTTTGGTGCTGTAATCTGTATAATAAACTATGGATAAGTCTAAATTATACTATTACTTTCAAATGGGTGTGTTTTGATTGCAGAACTGAGTGGGCGGAGCAGTTGAACAGTAGGTCGTCAATACTCCAGTAACCCGCTTGCTTGCTCTGCAGCAAAGTGTCCCTGGAACTTTTTTTGAAATGTTGGCAACTATGCTAGTGTAATCTAATTACATTTACTATCATGCCTGTGTCTGTCAGGCTCACTCAGCATTAATATACCTCTTTTTTTTTCAGTCTTTTGGTTAATTGGTCTGTGCCAGGCAGCCACCCAGCACTCATATCTATTCTCCTTCACCTTAATTTTAATATAAAAAAAAAAAAAGTTTAAATTTGTTTGCTAGTGTAATCTAATATAATTTTCTATCCGGCCTGTGTGTTTTGCTGACATAGAGAGCCTACTGTGTTTACTTGCTGCCCTCCCTAGTCTATGAGCCACGACTCATATGTGTTTAACCTTTTTTTAATTTCCCCCCCAAAAAAATAATTTCAATCATTTTTCTAGTGTAATCTAACAGTAATTTCTATCAGGCGTGTGTGTATCCGACTTACAGAGCCTACTGTTTTTAATAGCTGCCCTTCCAAGGCTATCAGCCACGACTCATATGTATGTGCTTAACCTTTTTCTTAAAATTTCCAAAAAAAGTCTTTAAATCATTATGCTAGTGTAATCTAATTGTATTTTCTATCAGGCCTGTGTCTAACTGTCTATCTGACTTACACAGCATACTGTTGTTATAATTGCTGCCCTACATAGCAGCCAGCCAGTGCGACCACTCATAGAGTCATATGTGCATTGCACTTCTTAACATAATTTTAATATTAAAATCTAAAATTTTCAAATATTTTGCTAGTGTAATGTAACTTAATTTTCTATCAGTCCTGTGTTTTTGTCACTTACACAGCATACTGTGTTAAATTGCTGCCCTACCTACCATCCACGACTCATATCTGCCAGCCTGTCTGCCAGGCCCAAGTAGCCAATTAGTGACACCAATCACAATTCTTGTAACAGTAATTAAAAAAAAAAAATCATAATTTTTTGGACTGCAAATATTCAGTCTCCTAGTGCCATTGAATTTCATTTACCTCCTGCCTGCCACTGCCAGTCTTTTGTGCCAGGCCGTCTAGCCAACTATTTACACCAATCATAATTGTTGTCACAGACAGTATAGTTAGTAATTTAAATAAAAAAAATTTTTAGTGTTGATCTTAATCCTCAGTTTGCTCGTGCCCTAGAATTGCACTTTTCTACTGCCTTCCAAGCCTGTGTGCCAGGCCTACTTGAAAAATATTTACACCAATCATAGTTGTTCTGACAGTATTCTTAATAATTAAAAATTAAAATTGTTGGTAATAGTTGTTGTGAATCCTCAGTTTGCTGGTGCCAGTGAATAGCACTTTCTTCCTGCGTTGCAGCCTGCTGTGTGCCCGGCCCACCTAGCCAATTATTGCCAGCAATCCTATTTCTTTTAACAGTATTGCAAAAATTGTCAATCATCACTGATTGATGATTGACATTGAACTGTACTATCAAAATACAGACAATGAAGGGCTTATGAAGACTGAGCAAAGGTTGGATTGTAGTATTTTGTTCGGCTAATCATGATGGCCATGTAGACCACCCGTAACAGGGATGAAAGTGCTAAGAATAGTACTAATTGAAACAACCGAGTTAGCTATGGGTGTTAGTCTAAGACAACTTGGCTTTTTTTTGGGTTTGGGTGCAGCTAATAATGAAGGCCATATAGACCTGCCACCATTTGGTGTTGTAACAGGTATTAAACTGCAAAGAACAGTACTACTTAACACAACCTACTTACCATGGGTCCCAGAGCATATGTTTGGTTGTTATATTTTGTAAGGGTAATCATGCAGGCCATATAGACCTCTACCGATAGGGTGAGAATGAGTAATAGCTATTAAAATGCGAAGGACATTACTAATTAACACAACATAGTTACCATGGGTCGCAGACCAAGAGCAGATGTCTTATTATTATATTTTGTATGGGTAATCATCCAGGCCGTATAGACCTCACCAAATAGGGGGAGTTACAGAGATTAAAGTGCTAAGAATGGTAGTACTTAAAACACAACCTAGTTAAAATAGGTAGCAGACCACATGTCTTATTATTATAATTTTTCAGGGTAATCTGGCAGGCCATATAGAACTCCCCCGATAGGGGGGGGGAACAGGGATTAAAGTGCTAAGAAAAGTACTAATTAACACAAGCTAGTTGGGTCCAAGAACGCACGTTTGATTATTAGAATTTATTAGGGTAATTATATATCTAACAAATCTATCTATTTCTCTTCTATCGATTCTATCTAACTATCAATCTATGTATATCTATCTATCCTATCTATCAATCTATCTTCTGTCCGGGATGTTTTGAGACAGCCACTTTGGGAATGTTAGTTGATTTAGACCCATTATGGCTTAAAAGCAGACTCTGCATCAACTATGTAATGGGAGTTTTGCCAGGGATCCCCCTCCAGCATGCAACAGTCCAGGTGTTAGTACCCTTGAAACAACTTTTCCATCACTATTGTGGCCAGAAAGAGTCCTTGTAGGTTTTAAAGTTCGCCTGCCTATTGAATTCAATTAGGTTTGCGACATCACTAAGTATACACTGATAGCACTCCAGAGTCTGAAAAGCATAAGTTGGATATAGATGTGAACTCAAAAGGAAACTGTCTCCCACTCTGGGATCAGGTACACAGGTATAAATTCAAATTTAACTTTTATTAAAATAAGACTAAAAACAGGGTTCAACTTAAAATTACGACCTGAGGTGGAGATAACGTGACAAAAGTCATATATGCTACAGATTTATCTATATGCTGATTCTAAGTAGAAATGCTATTGCTGTTACCCTCTGTAGTGTGGTTAACAGGATGTCAAAAAATACCCTTAGTAGTAAATGTCCAGAGGTATCTGGATACCACTAGGGTTAAGAAAGCGAGTAATATCTAATATATGCACAGTGGTTTCAATTGGTCACTTATCTGATGGCTCTGATTGATTCTAAATAGAATGTCTCAGATTTATATATGAGTAAGGGGATTCTCTTCCACTTACTGTATGATACAGTATAGCATTATTATAACAGTAACCAGTATCGTTATCTGTGACTCTGCCATTGACTAATGTTGGGTTATCTAATATAAACGTTAGCCAGAGCTCTATGTGGTTATTCAAGCTTGGATATAAGTAGTTGGCATGTCATAGTGTGCTACTGGTAATTGTATATTCTGTGTGTTGGTGTGCCTCAATTGTGGGCAATTCAAGTGAACTAGTACTGTACCTTAAAGTATCAGGGTAACTCATATTATCTTATAGAACTCAATATGGTGCTTAGATTTTGTTCAGATCTCAGCATTTAGAACACAGTGTATGTGTGTAATTCAATTGGTAGATAATAAAGCACAAGTTGTGATACAACTTAAAAAGTAGGAAGTGCTTGAGTACACAATTTTAACCCTAAGGTTGTCGGATCGTATGCTCAATGAATTAGTAACTAATGGTGTAGCCTCATTGCTTCATATTATATAAGCATACCTCAATATACAAGGTTACAATAATAATCATGTATAACCGTAATAGTAAAGGTATACAATGTGCGCATACACTGGGAATATTATCAATAGTGATGTGATCCTGTATTCCTGCGTATCTTATTGTATAACAGATCAGCTGGATGAGTACGGTATAGTCTCAAAGGGGTAGACTATAGTTAACAGTGTGACTTCACTACGTAACAGCATTCACTTAAAGGTACTGCAATAGCGGTATTTAGGCATCGCATTCTATTTTATGGTTGAGCAAAGTATCCCAAATTTTCTTGCAGTACTCATTAAACCACTTGAATAATGTGTAGGTATCAGCAGTTTGAACACAGTATGTACTATATAGTTGTATTAATAAGTATAAACCACAAGTTGTAAAACGAGATATAGTATAAAGATACTTAAGTACAGGGATATACCCACAGATTTGTCAGATCTTGGATTCAATGCATAGGCAACCCCTGGTGTAGTGTAATTGTATCATACTATTAGAGATACCTCGTTATATGAGTTTACATAGATACCTATATATGACAGCTTGCGGAGATATATAGTGTATATAAATAGTATGCATATACATCCAGAGGTAAAGCCAATACCTCTTTGATAAAGCCGATAAGTGGTGAAGTAGTATAAAGATACTTGAGTACAGGGATATATCTACAGATTTGTCAGATCTTGGATTCAATGCATAGGCAACCCCTGGTGTAGTGTAATTGTATCCTACTATTAGAGATTCCTCGTTATATGAGTTTACATAAATACCTATATATGACAGCTTGCGGAGATATATAGTGTATATAAATAGTATGCATATACATCCAGAGGTAATGCCAATACCTCTTTGATAAAGCCGATAAGTGGTGAAACATGTTAGGGTCTTGGTGAGGAGTCTGGGAAACTCCTGTGTTTTAGGGCATTTTGAGGGCACGAGTAGCGTGACTCTTTACATTGCCTATGCTTAATAAATGATAGAATGCTTCACCTTGTTACCGCTATTGCAGAACTTATAAATTCAATGTTGTTAATATGAGAGCCTGCACTGTGGGAGAAACCCTTACCCTTTTGAGACTATACTGCACTCAATCAGAAATATCGATGTTGAAGTTACTCTGATATGCAGTTAGACACTGAGTAATATATGGTTGCATTACTATTGGCATTACCTCTGGATGTAAATGCATACTATTTATATACACTATATATATCTCCGCAAGCTGTCATATATACAGTGGGGCAAAAAAGTATTTAGTCAGCCACCAATTGTGCAAGTTCTCACACTTAAGAAGATGAGAGAGGCCTGTAATTTTCATCATAGGTATACCTCAACTATGAGAGACAAAATGTGGAAATAAATCGAGACAATCACATTGTCTGATTTGTGAAACATTTATTTGCATATTATGGTGGAAAATAAGTATTTGGTCACCTACAAACAAGCAAGATTTCTGGCTCTCACAGACCTGTATCTTCTTCTTTAAGAGGCTCCTCTGTCCTCCACCCATTACCTGTATTAATGGCACCTGTTTGAACTAGTTATCAGTATAAAAGACACCTGTCCACAACCTCAAACAGTCACACTCCAAACTCCACTATGGTGAAAACCAAAGAGCTGTTGAAGGACACCAGAAACAAAATTGTAGACCTGCACCAGGCTGGGAAGACTGAATCTGCAATAGGCAAGCAGCTTGGTGTGAAGAAATCAACTGTGGGAGCAATAATTAGAAAATTGAAGAAATACAAGACCACTGATAATCTCCCTTGATCTGGGGCTCCACGCAAGATCTCACCCCGTGGGGTCAAAATGATCACAAGAACGCTGAGCAAACATCCCAGAACCACACGGGGGGACCTAGTGAATGACCTGCAGAGAGCTGGGACCAAAGTAACAAAGGCTACCATCAGTAGCACACTACGCCGCCAGGGACTCAGATCCTGCAGTGCCAGACGTGTCACCCCTGCTTAAGCCAGTACATGTCCGGGCCCATCTTAAGTATGCTAGAGAGCATTTGGATGATCCAGAAGTGGAATGGGAGAATGTCATATGGTCAGATGAAACCAAAGTAGAACTGTTTGGTAGAAACACAACTCGTCGTGTTTGGAGGAGAGAGAATGCTGAGTTGCAACCAAAGAAAACCATACCTACTGTGAAGCATGGGGGTGGCAACATCATGCTTTGGGGCTGTTTCTCTGCAAAGGGAACAGGACGACTGATCCGTGTACATGAAAGAATGAATGGGGCCATGTATCGTGAGATTTTGAGTGCAAACCTCCTTCCATCAGCAAGGGCATTGAAGATGAAACGTGGCTGGGTCTTTCAACATGACAATGATTGCAAACACACCGCCCAGGCAACGAAGGAGTGGCTTCGTAAGAAGCATTTCAAGGTTCTGGAGTGGCCTAGCCAGTCTCCAGATCTCAACCCCATAGAAAACCTTTGGAGGGAGTTGAAAGTCTGTGTTGCCCAGCGACAGCCCCAAAACATCACTGCTCTAGAGGAGATCTGCATGCAGGAATGGGCCAACATACCAGCAACAGTGTGTGACAACCTTGTGAAGACTTACAGAAAACGTTTGACCTCTGTCATTGCCAACAAAGAATATATATAACAAAGTATTGAGATGAACTTTTGATACTGACCAAATACTTATTTTCCACCATAATTTGCAAATAAATTCTTTCCAAATCAGACAATGTGATTGTCTGGATTTGTTTCCACATTTTGTCTCTCATAGTTGAGGTATACCTATGATGAAAATTACAGGCCTCTCTCATCTTCTTAAGTGGGAGAACTTGCACAATTGGTGACTGACTAAATACTTTTTTGCCCCACTGTAGGTATCTATGTAAACTCATATAACGAGGTATCTCTAATAGTATGATACAATTACGCTACACCAGGGGTTGCCTATGTATTGAATCCAAGATCTGACAACTCTATGGGTATATCCCTGTACTCAAGTATCTTTATTCTATATCTCGTTTTACAACTTGTGGTTTATACTTATTAATGCAACTATATAGTACATACTGTGTTCAAACTGCTGATACCTACACATTTATTCATTTATTGAGTACTGCAAGAAAATTTGGGATACTTTGCTCAAACATAAAATAGAATGCGATACCTAAATACCGCTATTGCAGTACTTTTAAGTAAATGCTGTTACATAGTGAAGTCACACTGTCTACACCAGAATTTTTATTGTTTTAAAAGATAGATAATCCCTTTATTACCCATTCCCCATTTTTGCATAACCAACACAGTTATAATAATATACTTTTAACCTCTGTGATTATCTTGTATCTAAGCCTCTGTAAACTGCCTCTTTTTTCAGCTCTTTTGACAGACTTGCAGTCTAGCCAATCAGTGCTTGCTCCCAGATAACTTCACGTGCACGAGCACAGTGTTATCTATATGAAATAAGTGAACTAACACCCTCTAGTGGTGAAAAACTGTTAAAATGCAATCTGAAAAGAGGTGGGCTTCAAGGTCTAAGAAATTAGCATATGAACCTCCTAGGTTAAGCTTTCAACTAAGAATACCAAAAGAACAAAGCAAAATTGGTGATAAAAGTAAATTGGAAAATTGTTTAAAATTACATGCTCTATCTGAATCATGAAAGTTTATTTTGGCCTAGACTGTCCCTTTAACTATAGTCTACCGCTTTGAGACTATACCGTACTTATCCAGCTGATCTGTTATACAATAAAATAACCAGGAATACAGGATCGCATCACTATTGATAATACTCCCAGTGTATGCGCACATTGTATACCTTTACTATTACGGTTATACATGATTATTATTATTGTAACCTAGTATATTGAGGTATGCCTATTTAATATGAAGCAATGAGGCTACACCAGTAGTTACTAATTCATTAAGCATACGATCCGACAACCTTAGGGTTAAAATTGTGTACTCAAGCACAACTTGTGCTTTATTATCTACCAATTGAATTACACACATACACTGTGTTCTAAATGCTGAGATCTGAAAAAATCTAAGTGCCATATTAAGTTCTATAAGATAATGTGAGTTACCCTTATACTTTAAGGTACAGTACTAGTTCACTTGAATTGCCCACAATTGGGGCACACCAACACACAGAATATTCAATTACCAGTAGCACACTATGGCATGCCAACTACTTATATCCAAGCTTGAATAACCACATAGAGCTCTGGCTAACATTTATATTAGATAGCCCAGCATTAGTCAATGGCAGAGCCACCGATAACAATACTGGTTACTGTTATAATTATGCTATACTGTATCACAGTGGAAACGAATCCCCTTATTCATGCATAAATCTGAGACATTCTATTTAAAATCAATCTGAGCCATCAGATAAGTGACCAATTGACACCACTGTGGATATATTAGATATTACTCGCTCTCTTAACCCTAGTGGTATCCAGATACCTCTGGACATTTACTACTAAGGGTATTTTTTGACATCCTGTTAACCACACTACAGAGGGTAACAGCAATAGCATTTCTACTTAGAATCAGCATATAGCTGAATCTGTAGCATATATGACTTTTGTCACGTTATCTCCACCTCAGGTCGTAATTTTAAGTTGAACCCTGTTTTTAGTCTTATTTTAATGAAAGTTAAATTTTAATTTATACCTGTGTGCCTGATCCCAGAGTGGGAGACAGTTTCCTTTTGAGTTCACATCTATATCCAATTTATCCTTTTCAGACTCTGGAGTGCTATCAGTGTATACTTTGAAGTAATCTATTCCTCTCTACCCTCTTTTTCTAGTTGTTAATATACACAGCACCATCCCATGAACCCACCGTTATTAAACTGGGGTATTCATTGAATTGGCAGAAGTCCTGATACTAATGCAGTAGTGCCATTGGCCTTTTTTTCTTTTTCTTTTTCTTTTTTAACCTAGAATCTTAGTTGGAGTGATCAAATGGTGAGTAATATGGATTGGACTATGGTTACGCTGAAAGCATTTTAGGCTAACAGGAACAGGGCATCCCAACTGGCGGGAGCACGAAGAAAGGATACAGAAAGGATATGCAGTATGTGTAGCAGTTTATGGACAAAATATACTGCAGACTAGTGGGTACAAACCATTTATTGTTATTGTTTTGTTAATTTAAAGTTATCCATCTGTTAAATATATTGGAAGCAGGCAGGAAAGGAATATTATTTGCAGGGATAGGCAAGGTGTCCGTGACTGGCCCTTGCAGTGTCCGCCACCCATTTTGCGGTGGGGAGGGAAGAGTAGGACAGATAAATGCTGGTCCTCACGCCTCCTTGACGCAGGCGGCACCATGTTTTGCAGGGTTGGAGCCGCACCCACGGGATGCTGCGTAGTAGGGGGAAAGTGAGTGAGAGGGAAGAAGTAAGCTGCCTGCAGTGCAGCCTGTGTCAACCACCCATGAGCCGTGACCCATCCCAATTCCTTGATCTGTGCAGCAGCGTGGTGCTGGTGTCTGTGTGTAGAAGACCGCCACCTACTCTGATAAACCTTACCTAACCAAATAGGTAACCAACCATGATGATCATGCGATTAACATCAAGGTGGGTGAGTTTGGTTAGGAGTTGCAGACTCTCAATACAACAAAAACAAAAGAAAGGTTAGAATTTTGAAAACATTGTATACTAGTATAACACAAGCAGCCTTTATATAAATGTTATTTTAAACTTGTTTGATTAGATTACTAATGTGGAACTAGACCAGGGGCAACCAACAAGCAGCCCATTTGACAGCAAAGTGCCACTCTCCTGACTTATAGAAACTTACGCCTAGATTTAGAGTTCTGCGTTAGCCGTCCTAACGCTGTTTTTTACCGCCCGCTGGTATTTAGAGTCAGTCAGGAAAGGGTCTAACGCTCACTTTCCAGCCGTGACTTTTCCATACCGCAGATCCCCTTACGTCAATTACGTATCCTATCTTTTTAATGGGATCTTTCTAACGCCGGTCGATCGGAACAGCCAATAGAATGCAAGCTCAATCTGATTGGCTGATTGGATCAGCCAATTGGATTGAACTTGAATCTGATTGGCTGATTCAATCAGCCAATCAGATTTTTCCTACCTTAATTCCGATTGGCTGATAGAACCCTATCATCCAATCGGAATTCGAGGGACGCCATCTTGGATGACGTCCCTTAAAGGAACCTTCAATCGTCGGGAGTCGCCGGAAGAAGAGGATGGATCCGCGTTGGCTGCTTCAAGATGGTCCCGCTCCGCGCTGGAAGGATGAAGATAGAAGATGCCGCCTGGATGAAGATGTCTACCGGTCCGGATGTCCTCTTCTTGCCGGATAGGAGGAAGACTTTGGAGCCTCTTCTGGACCTCTTCTTGCCGGATAGGATGAAGACTTCGGAGCCTCTTCTGGACGGATCAGTGATACCCGGCATGGTGAAGATAAGGTAGGGAGATCTTCAGGGGCTTAGTGTTAGATTTTTTAAGGGGGGTTTGGGTTAGATTAGGGGTATGTGGGTGATGGGTTGTAATGTTGGGGGGGGGGTATTGTATGTTTTTTTACAGGCAAAAGAGCTGAATTCTTTGGGGCATGCCCCGCAAAAGGCCCTTTTAAGGGCTGGTAAAGTAAAAGAGCTGCAAACTTTTTATTTTAGAATAGGGTAGGGCATTTTTTTATTTTGGGGGGCTTTGTTTTTTTTTTTAGGGGGCTTAGAGTAGGTGTAATTAGTTTAAAATTCTTGTAATCTTTTTTTATTTTTTGTAATTTAGTGGGTTTTTTTTTTAATTTAGTTTAGTTGATTTAATTGTAGATAATTGTAGGTAGTTTATTTAATTAATTTATTGATAGTGTAGTGTTAGGTTTATTTGTAACTTAGGTTAGGATTTATTTTACAGGTAATTTTGTAATAATTTTAACTAGGTAGCTATTAAATAGTTATTAACTATTTAATAGCTATTGTACCTAGTTAAAATAAATACAAAGTTGCCTGTAAAATAAATATAAATCCTAAAATAGCTACAATGTAATTATTATTTATATTGTAGCTATATTAGGGTTTATTTTACAGGTAAGTATTTAGCTTTAAATAGGAATAATTTATTTAATAAAATTTATTTTATTTCGTTAGATTTAAATTATATTTAACTTCGGGGGGTGTTAGGGTTAGACTTAGCTTTAGGGGTTAATACATTTATTAGAGCAGCGGCAATGTCCGGTCGGAAGATTAGGGGTTAATACTTGAAGTTAGGTGTCAGCGATGTTAGGGAGGGCAGATTAGGGGTTAATACTATTTATTATAGTGTTTGCGAGGCGGGAGTGCGGCGGTTTAAGGGTTAATACATTTATTATAGTGGCAGCGAGGTCCGGTTGGCAGATTAGGGGTTAATAAGTGTAGGTAAGGTAGCAGCGACGTTTGGGGCGGCAGATTAGGGGTTAATAAATATAATATAGGTGTCAGCGATGTTAGGGGCAGCAGATTAGGGGTACATAGCTATAATGTAGGTTGCGGCGGTGTCCGGAGCGGCAGATTAGGGGTTAAAAGTGTAATGCAGGGGTCAGCGATAGCGGGGTCGGCAGATTAGGGGTTAATAAGTGTAAGGTTAGGGGTGTTTAGACTCGGGGTTCATGTTAGGGTGTTAGGTGCAGGCTTAGGAACTGTTTCCCCATAGGAAACAATGGGTCTGCGTTAGGAGCTGAACGCTGCTTTTTGCAGGTGTTAGGTTTTTTCAGCCCAAACTGCCCCATTGTTTCCTATGGGGGAATCGTGCACGAGCACGTTTTTTAAGCTGGCCGAGTCCGTAAGCAATGCTTGTATTGAGAGTTGAAGTGGCGGTAAATATGCCTGTACGCTCCCTTTTTGGAGCCTAACGCAGCCCTTCAGAGAACTCTAAATACATGCGTTGTTTAAAAGGTGCGGGTGAAAAAAACCACGCGTAGCTAACGCACCCCTTCTAACGCAAAACTCTAAATCTAGGTGTTAGAATGTGTTGGCAGATAGGAACCATTCGGCCCATCTGGTCTGTCCAATTTTCTGAATACTTTTATTAGTTCCTGGCTGTATTTTATACCTAGCATTGCCTTATGCCTATCCCATGCATTTTTAAACTTCTTCATTGTCTCTACCACTAATTTGAAATGTACCTTGGTGTCCTTCACTAAGGTCTGTACTTTGAAAAATGTCCGCCACAGCCTTGGTCCGTGCCTATCCCTGATTATTTGTCTAATGTAAAATCTGCTAAAACATGTCTGTAATCTTTTATGATTTTTAATAAACAGATGAAATATAAAAATCTAAAATCGCAAAACCCAAGTCGCATGTTCTTCACACAGAAAATAATGTACTTTTTATTATTAAATATATATTTCTATATACTGTATATCTGATACTGTTCGTGTAAAATACAAATCTATACGTATATATATATATCTATAAGAATAGATATACAGGTATAGGTAAATACAGGTATATATATATATATATATATATATATATATAGAAATGTCTATTTAAGAAAAAAAGGACATATCCTGCTATGTGAAGAACTTTGGAATATAAAATATTAATATATGCGGTCGGATTAGTGCACAAGTATGTGTGTGTGTTTTTTTTTGCAGCTTTTAGCTCCACTGAAGTCAGTGTGAAATGTTTATCGGAGTCGCAATAATTTTTTTTCTGTGTGTTGGGTTTACACTTGTGCAAAAACTTTTTACTTCTAACTTGTAATCCGAGTGCAACCCAACGTGCGTAAAAAGCATACATCTAGCGAACTTAAAAAATAGCGTTCCACTTGTAATCTAGCCCTTAGTAATTCCTCACACAACCTATATATAGTATGCATACATATAGTACACATGTATTAAAAGAGGCATTGATTCAAGGGAGGAAAGCATTATTCCGTCACTATATAAATCCCTGGTAAGACCTCATCTTGAGTATGGAGTGCAATTCTGGGGACCGATCTCAAAAAAAGACATTGCAGACCTAGAAAAAGTTTAGAGAAGGGCCACAAAGCTAATAAGGGGAATGGAGAATTTAAGCTATGAGGAGAGGCTAGACAAACTGGGTCTGTTTTCTCTAGAAAAAAGGTGCTTGAGAGGTGACATGAATTCTTTATATAAATATATTCAAGGCTCATATACAGAGATGGCAGAAGTTCTGTTTATTCCAAGAAAATTGTTTGTGACTAGAGGTCACAATTTAAGGCTGGAGAAAAGGAGATTTAATCTCCTGCAATGGAAATGTTTTTTCACTGTAAGAGCAATAAAATTGTGGATTTCATTACCAAAGGAGGCAGTGAATGCTAATACCTTAGTTACACTTAAAAATGGTTTGGATACATTTCTGGCTAGAAACATAATTCATGGATATGATTGCTTGTATTAAATGAGTTACCTTTTAGTGGGATTATTTAAGCTCAACTGGAGCTTTTTTGTAAGTATATTTGATATGTATAGGTTGAACTCAATGGACTTCTGTCTTTTTTCAACCTCAACTACTTTGTTGCTATGTTACACATATAATGAACATTGTCGCATATTTGCATTTAAGAGTATTACCTTTAAGAAAAAAGTTACTCTGTTTCACTATGCATGTCCTCATAGCAGAAACTCTTATCTAGAAAGGGTGGGATGTACATTCCACGCGACAGATAGTGCTAGCCTCTACTGTGAGAATATTTGTTTCTTTTGAGGATGCTTTTTTTCTGACACTCTTTCTACAAAATAATATGATTGACATAACATTAAACATGCATGCTAAACTGTACTTTAAATATTAGAATTTCTTAGATGGGAGCAGGAGAAATTTGGGCAACATCTTAGAGAAGTATCTGACATTAGCACCTGTGAAATCTGCTGCTTGTGTCCCACTGAATAATGACACTGACTGTATTCTTCTCTGCCTGTCTACTCTTGTACGTGTGTGTCTTATTCGAAACCCGAAGATAAGTAATGCATTTATAGTTTAATCAATGCCTTGCTTTTTACACTGATTACTGATTTATGTTATTACAATAAGTTTATTATAAACACTGTTTTTATTATGCTGCATTCCTGTGTCCGTTTCCTTCCCTAGTACTAGCTTGCGTGACCCAGCGCAAGGACCAACTTTCTCAATTGTCCCGAGGTACACAGCACTTTTCAGAATCAAGCATGTTATCAAGTTCATTTCAGATAGGTGCACCCACTGTTCAAAATCCTGCGAGGAATCAAAAATAACAATAGTGCTGTATGTTTTCACGCACACCACTCATCACTAGGTGCATATATTGTTGCAGGAAACAATACATGCTTTTATCCTATACAACTCTGGCAGATGCATTGTAAGCATACTGTGCAAAATTGCTATTCAAAACACACATGGATTTGTTACACACTAATGGTAAGACATGCTACAAGAGTTTCCCATCTGCTTGCTGGTGTGCCCCATTGTAGAAAAGTATATCCATGTGCTTTATGGCTCTGATTCTTCATCTGAGCACCTTGCAGTAACAATTACATTAGATAATTGAACCATAAAAGGAAGCAATTTCACATTTTTTTCATGAAAAATACAGATGTTCATGTGTTTTACAAGCAAACATACAAGCATTGATATGATTTTGAAGTAAGAAATTTAATCTTTTGCTTTATTTTCTTATTAGAGTGAAATACATGTGATTTACAGAACACATTCTACCATGCATGAGAATATGAGGATAGCTTGAAGGATGCAAATATTAAGCAAATACACTTGACAATATGCAGCATACTTTTTTGAATCTAGGTTATAATTTATCTGGTTGTCTAAGGCTGGCAGGTTAAAGGACCACTAAACCTAGTAGAATAGAATAATCTGCAACTGCATAATAAAAAGACAATTCAAAAGCATTAAGTTGGAGTTTCATATAAATACGTAGTAGATTTCTTTGTAGCACATTTTAAAGTTAGTTCTATTTTCCCTCCAACTGCATCATGTGACAGCTATCAGTCAATCACAAAATGCATATACGTATATTCTGTAAATCTTGCACATGCTCAGTAGGTGCTGGGGCCTCAGAAAGTGTGC
This sequence comes from Bombina bombina, assembly GCF_027579735.1. Taxonomy (NCBI): domain Eukaryota; kingdom Metazoa; phylum Chordata; class Amphibia; order Anura; family Bombinatoridae; genus Bombina; species Bombina bombina. The sequence goes on along the minus strand of NC_069500.1, from coordinate 279,276,738 downwards.
ATATAAATATTGTGCACATTTAGATAAAGGATGTTAATTGGAAAGTTGTTTAAAATTGTGGGCTCTATCTGAATCTTAATTTTGACTTGAGTGTCCCTTTAACTGACTGAATAAGACATCCGGTCTTTTTTGGTTTTATTTATTTATTTATATATTGTGGAATCTGAGTCTCCTGAACTTCATATTAGAGCATCAGAATAATAAAATAATGTATCTGGCTTGGTACCTTCCATCTGTGATTCTCCTGCAATTCTCAGTGTAAATGAAATAATACAATAGATTGTGCTTATTCTGTGTAATATACAGTGTGTGTGTGTGTGTGTATATATATATATATATATATATATATATATATATATATATATATATATATACACAAACACACACACACATGTATATCATATAAAATCAATGCAAGCTAAAAAGTTTGGTATTTTGCCTCTAAATCTGGTGTTGCGTATGCTTTTGAAACCTTGGCATACTCTTCCCTGCCTAATCTGCTTCTGTGTCTGAGTTCCAAATCATAGCTCATGTTCAGCCAGTTGCTTAGCAGTTCATGTTTTGTTTTTCTGCTTCGCTCATCATCCACCCACTAGGTGTTGCCTGTTCAAGCTGCAGCCACATGCCTATTTCTGGGGAGCTAAATATATTGCAAATATTATTTCTAACCTTATAGTGACCTTTAAACAGAACCTGGATTAAACTGCCGAGACAAATCATACTTTTAGCAACCTGAAAATAATTTTATTTATTTATTTATTTATCTTTATTTATTTTTGATATAACAGATATGATAACCAGGTTAAGTGTTATGCAATAAGCCTCTCCCTATGGTACTTAGCAACTACGTGCTTAACAAACAGATGAGTTTAATAGAAATTATATGGTTATGAAATCAGAGTGATAGATTTTTGTCTGGGATAACCCAGAATATTCTAGTAGTAAACATTGATGATTTTTCTTTTAAAGGGACAGTCTACTCAAATTTTTTTTATTGTTTACAAAGATAGATAATCCCTTTATTACCCATTCCGCAGTTTTGCACAACTAACACAATTATCTTAATATACTTTTTACTTCTGCGATCACCTTGTATCTAAGCCTCTGCAGACTGCCCCTTATCTCAGTGCTATTTACAGACTTGCATTTTAGCTAATTGGTGCTGACTCATGAATAAGTGTGCACAATGTTATCTATATGACACACATGAACTAGCAGTATCTTGCTGTGAAAAGCTATAAATATGTCCTTAGATAAAGGCGGCCTGCAGGGACATTTAGAGGTTTAAAAGATATAAAGTATATTAATATAACAATGTTGGTTGTGCAAAGATGGGGTATGGGTAGTAGATGTGTTATCTATCTTTTTTTTTTTTTTAAACAATAAAATGGAATAGACCCTTTAAATATTCTTCCTGGAAGAAGACAATTTCACAACCAGTTTTGAGCAAATTAATGCACAAATATAATTTCACTCACATTTTTTCCATGCCATACCTGTAAAAAAAGAACAAGGTTTCTAGCATTAGCAAGCAGCCACATTTTCACATTTAAGGCTCAGAAATATGACACAGTTGTCTATGGGCATTCTCAGGCAATTTCCAGGGATGTGGGGGAGGGTTAAAAAAATAACCCAAAAATAAAACTATAACTGTCAATGTGCAGGAGAGTTACTTGTTGTATACATGCATTGTACATCATTTTAAAAAATGTGTCTAGTTGACATCAAAACAGCGACTCAGTAGGGTGCTTATGCTTAGATATAAGGAGCTAACCCCCCCCCCCCCCATGCAGTTGTCTGATGTGCACTGACAATATGTGGTATAAGGGCAAGAGACAGTTGTACTATTGGGTTAGGAATATAAAATTGAACATCACTGTATTTCTACATATCCTTGCCCAGGAGGACACGATTGCAGAAAGAACCGTATGTGCCTTAGGGGTTTAGCATTAGAATCATAACATGTCAGATATTTGGATAAATGTGTATCGATAATTAAGGTTTCTGTAATGTTGCAGGCAGGGTGGATTTGATTTAAATCACTAGTCAGTTAGGCTTGATTTAAATCATAGTTTTCTACATAAAGACTAATTCTTGCTGGTATAACTTTAATATGCAAGTAGATGAAGATTTTTAGAATAACAACTTTTCATATTAGTTTTTTTTTATCCCCAGTTTAATAGGTTAATCAATATAATTCATATTTGGACAACTTTTTTGTTGTACTTAGGAAGGAGAAAAATAATCATTACCTTAATAATAACAATTTAAATACATTTATTCAACTGAAACAATAACATTACAGCATATGTTATGTGCTTAAACAAACATCCATGTTTGTTAACTAATTTGGCTAAACAAAATATATATATTTTAAGAAACTTAGACTGTCAGCCCAGCCTACACATGAAAAACTTAAATACTGTCCCCTGTAGCTCACTCGTCATCTTCAGCTTCTTCTTTGTTCATAATCTGGAAAAGAAAAACGAGCTTTCCTGCTTTATCGGGTCCCAAACGATTTCTCAATTTAGAATGAATGAGTCCAAAGGAAGAGAATATTCTTTCAACGCCTGCAGAAGAAGCTACTGCTGTTAAAAGTGAAATCATTACTTGAACAGTCTCTAAATCCAAGTGCTTAAGTGACTTCCACCAGTTCACTGGTGTGACTTTCTTTAAAATATCTTCAGCAAACATATATTTCTTGAATGGTTCCCCCTTAGCTTTGAAGTTTATTATAGTTGGCATTACAGGTGGATGATTGCTGGATACCCATGTCATAGCTAACTCCTCTTCCTCAGCACGTTAGTTTTGACCCTGATACTGGATATTGACAATATTTGCCAAAAAATGAGCTGGAGACAGTGCTTGTCCCAAATCCGATTTAAATCCCAAAAATCCGATTGAAATAAAAAAAATCAGATTTAAATAAAAAAAAATCAGATTTTTTTTTTTTTAAATCATTGATTTTATCCACCCTGGTTGCAGGACATTTGATTAACTCATTGTGTCCTTAGCAACCTCTAAACTCTATCTTACCTTTCAAAGAACACTCAGGGACCGATTTATCATGGCCCAAATGGTCTTAAGACCACTGCTCCTTAACTCGTCTGCCACCTCTGAGGCTGCAACATCAATCCGCCCGATCGCATACTAGAAGCGGACTCACCTCTCTCCAGTCCCATAAGCCTGCTACAGTCTTATGTGAGCCATTTGGCATTTAAATGGATAGTGGCACCAAACTTCAGTTAAATGAAGTTACAGGCTGATGTTATTTAAAGGGACAGACATGAAACTCAAAATTAAAGTTTCATGATTCAGATAGAGCAGTGGTGTCACTAGGTTGGTGTCTCCTGGCACGGTAACTCATGTTGTCATTTTTTTACTAATGTTACTTGTACATTGTAACTCACATTTAACACTGAATGTTATGGCAATAGTAGTGACATTAACAATTAGCAAAATTAAAATTACACCTTTAAATAATATCTAGTTGCTGCTGCAGAGCCTAAGGAACCCATTTAAGGGTACTTTATTGCGCATGACTAACCTACTTAGGTTTTCTGCTATGGCCACCATGGGTGCTGTGTGATGTGGGCACATGGTACCTACCATAGCCACAAATGGGTCACATGTGAGATTCTAATGTAGGAAAATAACTATATGCACGCACTAATGCCATAATAAACTATTTTAATTGCCCTAGAGTCAAGGATTAATAAACTAGAGTAAGTTCCTGTCTGGTGGTTTGACTGGTGTCACCCCCTGAGAGCATCCCCCCCCCCCAGTGACGCCACTGAGATAGAGTATATCATTTAAAAAAAATCTAAATTTATTTCTATTATCAAATGTATCTTTTGCTATTGTTAAGATTTGTTGAAAAGTATCTCCTCTTCTTGAGAACATATCTAGGTAGGCTTAGGAGTGAGCATGTATTCTAATCACTGTATGATGGCTGTGTGAGGCGATGATCATACGAAGAGGATCTCCACGCTCCATGGCTCCGCGGTCGCCTGTCTTCAGTTTCGCCATCGCCGGCCTTCAGTTCTGCAGTCACCGGTCTTCAGTTACGCAATCCGCTCTGCTTGTTCCTGGAAGAAGATAGAAGATATTGCTGCTTGGAAGAAGACTTCACTGCCAGACTGCGGTTGACAGATAGATAGATATTGTGTATATGTTAGGTGTTAGTTATTTTCAGGAGGTATATCGATATTGCGCATGCGTTAGGTGTTAGGTGTGTAAAAATTGCGGGTGACGGGTGAAATATGGGCGCCACATTTATATGCGGCACTGTATATGTGATACCAAAACCGCGTAAAAACCGGCGTCACCGTCTTTCGAGGGCGACGCCGCATATGTAATCTTGCCCCAGGTTGAGATTCCATTTCTGTACACTTTAGTTTCTGTATGAAATCCTAACATGTTCTAAAGACCACTGCTCCATAACCTGTCCGCCTGCTCTGAGCAGGCAGACAGACATTGCTGCAATTCAACCCTATCGAGTACGATCGGGTTGATTGACACCCCCCTGCTGGCGGCCGCAAATCTGCAGGGAGTGGCGTTGCACCAACAGCTCACAAGAGCTGCTAGTGCAATGCTGAATATGGAGAGCGTATTGCTCTCCGCATTCAGCGAGGTCTGTCAGACCTGATCCGCACTGTCGGATCAGGTCCGACAGACCTTTGTTAAATAAACCCTTATGACTTACAAAGAACTGAAAATTAACATTTAGTATATATCACTCCCACCCCCCACTGACAGCGTAATTTCTTCTGCTTCCTTGTTTACCTGGCTTTTCTAGGGACTCAAGTCAAAATTAAAATTTCATGATTCAGATAGAGCATTCAGTTTTACACAACTTTCCAATATTAACAAAATTACAAACAATCTTTTTATATTTTCACTTTTTGAGTCACCAGCTACTACTGACCATGTGCAAAAATGCACAGAATATACGTATATGCATTTGTGATTGGCTGATGGCTGTCACATGATACAGGAAGAGTGGAAATACACATAACTTTGAAATTTGTCAGAAACAAAATCTACTTCTCATTTGATGTTCAGATTTCTCTTTTTATCCATGCATTTATTGTTTATGCAAATCTACTGTATTTACTGGTCATTTAAGTATTGAAATGTTCAGTATAGGTTGCAGATGTAGGGAGTAAAATTAGACATCCTATTTGACAAAATAAAGAACAAGTTGTAAACATTTTAATTCACTCCAGCAAGTAAAATGGATTATTGAAAACACATGAAATTTTTTATAGTAAACCATCCTTTTAAGTACTTAACTACCTACATCAATTATACTCTAATATCAGTACAGGGTGCTTTTCTGTGTGACCTCTCTTCCAATGGTGCTCCAATGCAGTTACAGTCTCCTTTTAAGTCTATAACTTACTACTGTATTCCTAGCCAAGGTTTTCCTATGCAACAAGAGCCATGCTTAACAAACACAGACCTTAACTTGCCTGGCAAAGCCTCATAGCTAACTGTGCATAAGTTCAATATTTGTCTCATTTCCTCATGAACTATACAAATTAACTTTGCTATTATAAAAGTTTTCTAGTTTTTGTCAATGAGACCCCAATGGTGGATCTACTCAACAGAGGGCCCTGGTGCAAATGTTTTGTTTGGGACCCCAAAATGTAATCCAGTAGTAATAATAATAATGTTCATGCTGGGCTGTATAATAATTTTGAAGATAGCTAGAAAGACCTCCAACCTGCACTAATAAAAGGCTCCCCTGCATTACCAGCCAGTATAGACTGGCTGCTATGGGCCCCACTCAGCACTTGGGCCCTGGTGCATCAATGGTAGTTCTGCCCCTGATGAGACCATTACCTTTGTAATTTCCTGGGGTGATTTATAAAGTGTGATAATATTTGTATATAAAATGTAACTTACAAAATTATATTTCTATTAAAAGATACAATATACATAATGACAGAACCCAGGAAGAAACCATGATTAACACAATGATATGTGTGTGTTTTTACAATGCATCAAAGCTTTATCTAAAACCAAATATTCAGAGTGATCTGGTCACATGATTACAGTTTCATTCACAAGATATTTATAGCAAAGTATCAGATGAAAAAATGTGTTTCCTCCATAATAGCATGAACATGAAGAAAAAAGGGTGAGAGTTTTATGAAATGGCATTTTAAAAATGAATTGCAAAACATAATACAATAAATTTCTTCTACTGAATTTGCCGCTCAAAGAGGGAATTACAAAAATGCCCAAAAAGAATAAAGAAACAAAACAACAACATTGTGTCATGAATCACAGCTTATAACTCTGGCATTTTTTATACATATAACACTGATAGGCACAGAAACATTGTCAGTAGCTAGGCAACTATACCCATAGTAAGCGGTGTGAATGAGTGCTAGCAGGCAGAGGTGTGGAAGGTAGACAAGTACTTTATATTTACAGCACAAAATCTTATTATTATCATTAATTTGTACAGTGCTGCAAAATTGTGTAGTGCTGGGTACATATAGGTGTATATAATGACTGAGATTTGTAATAAGATGCAAAAACATAAACTAGTACAGGAGGAAGATGGCCCGCTCTGAAGAGTTTAGGGTCACGTGAAAGATTTATTTTAAATAGGATGAAAACAGGGAGCGACTGTAAGCCTCTCTGAATAGGTGGGTTTTCAAAGAGCGTCTGAAGCTATAAAAGGTTGGAGACAGTCTGATGGAGCGGAGTAGAGAGTTTATTAGGACAGGTGCCGCATGTGCGACGTCTTGGAGGCGGGCGAGGGACATACAGATAATAAGAGTGGAAATAAATAGGTCAGAGGTTGATCGAAGAGGACTGGTTGGGGAGTATTTGGAGATGAGAGAAGAAATGTATTTGGAAGTGTGCCTGTTAAGTGCTTTATAGGTTAGTGTTAATAATTGTAATTGTATTCTAAAGTGTATGGGGACCCAGTATAGAGACTGGCACACCAGGCATCTGGGAATGTGATTAGGTACACATGTTACTTCTGTATTCTGCGTGATTCTGAATACAGTTTGTCCATATCTCTCACATCTACGACATGTATTTCCACTAGGCATTCATTTGAATAGCACTGCAATAGTAATATAAAAGAAAAAGTTTCATAAAATTGTAAACACACCACCTTTTACATATAAAGTTTCATGCACACACTATAAAGAACAGAACATGAGACTATTTGGACTAAATTAATCATCAGTCACAGATAGGCAGAGAAATACTTGCTTTTCACTATATTTTACAATTAATTTAGTATGAATCAGACTGCAGGAATATTTGAAATAACAATGACAGGCATGTGTGTCACCAAAATACAATAAGTAATAAATGACATATCTCCCATATTTTTGTTGTTGCAAACATGCTTACTAAGATACATTTGAAAAGAATGTTGGAGCTGGGGTGAAACCATGATGTAAGGATGTTCATTTGTCTATTTACTCTGGATAGAAGATGCTTCCAATAAGTAAAGATTGCTATATAAGTAGACACAAACGTAATACTATATAATATGTGTATTAAAAGGATATGCGGCTAGCTTTGCTAGAACTGGAGGTAAAAAGGAGGTACAAGCATATATGACCCTGACAACCTCCTGTTGCACTTGCATAATGATTCAGTATTGATAAAGGTCAGTAAGATGTCAGTCAGTCACCTCCCATGTTGATGATTCAGCTTGGTCTTTGTTAAGTAGCTGAGGACACCTTTGGTTGCTCCTCGTATGTGTACCATGAGTAAATACAGGTGAAACTCCAAAAATTTGAATATTGTGCAAAAGTTCATTTATTTCACTAATGCAACTTAAAAGGTGAAACTAATACATGAGATAGACTCATTATATGCAAAGCAAGATAGTTCAAGCCGTGATTTGTCATAATTGTGATGATTATGGCTTACAGCTCATGAAAACCCCAAATCCACAATCTCAGAAAATTTGAATATTGTGAAAAGGTGCAATATTCTAGGCTCAAAGTGTCCCACTCTAATCAGCTAATTAAGCCATAACACCTGCAACGGGTTCCTGAGCCTTTAAATGGTCTCTCAGTCTGATTCAGTAGGAATCACAATCATGGGAAAGACTGCTGACCTGACAGTTGTGCAGAAAACCATCATTGACACCCTCCATAAGGAGGGAAAGCCTCAATAGGTAATTGCAAAAGAAGTTGGATGTTCCCAAAGTGCTGTATCAAAGCACATTAATAGAAAGTTATGTGGAAGGGAAAAGTGTGGAAGAAAAAGGTGCACAAACAGCAGGGATGACCGCAGCCTGGAGAGGATTGTCAGGAAAAGGCCATTCAAAAGTGTTGGGGACTTTCAAAAGAGCCACCACACACAGACGGATCCTGGACATGGGCTTCAAATGTCTTATTCCTCTTGTCAAGCCACTCCTGAACAACAAACAATGCCAGAAGCGTCTTACCTGGGCTAAAGAAAATCACACCTGTTCTGTTGCTCCGTGGTCTGATGAGAGCAAATTTGGCATCTTATTTGGAAACCAAGGACCCAGAGTATGGAGGAAGAAAGGAGAGGCACACACTGCAAGATGAAACACAAGGAAAGAGGCGCCGTATGTGTGAATCTGTAATAACCAGTATCAGAGATAGAGCAAGTGCAGGGTACTCACAATATGGAAATGCACTCAGACGTGCCTGTAGAAGCAGGCTGGTATTTGCAGCAGACCAGCTAGCTGTACAAGGCACTCCAGGATCCAAAGATAGAAATCTGTATGTCTTGGCAGACTGTGAGTGGTAGGTCCAGCAATATAAGACACAGGAGCTAGGTGCAAACAAAAGCACACAACTGTATGAATCTGTAAGGTTTCAATGGTTAATTTACAACCTGTGCAGGGTACTCACATTCTAAAGCGTCACTCAAATGTACCAATAGAGGCAGGCTGGTTTTCACAGCAAACCGGCTGGCTATATAGGATATGAAGCAGGATACTCCACAACAGACAGGATCACCAGGTAGCTCAGGATATGGAATAATCAGCAGCAATGAGGATATATGGTTTAAAAAAGGATTTAATAGTAATAAAAACAATCATAAAATACATATATCACTCATACATCATGAGTAAAAAACATACAACGCGTTTCTCGGTATACACCGTTTCATCAGGCATGTAATATGTTCTAAATACACATCTTATATAGGCCTGAGCTATCTGTACACTCCCACACCCAAAAGACACTAAGAACCAATCACAATAGCCCTTTGTTTAATTGCTCATTAATTGAAGCACCTGAACACTTCTCATAGTATACCCCTCTAGGGAACAATAATAACAATTAGATGAATTAATAATAATAATATACCCCAATGGGAAAGATTAGTAAGATAGATAAACTTAAAATATACCCCAATGGGAGAGATTGGTAAAACAAGTAGATTCCTATTATGGATACACAGTGAGCAAACTGTACACATCTAAATAAATGTGACCATATTCCATCTAGTAATCACCACACTTTGCTGCTGATTATTCCATATCCTGAGCTACCTGGTGATCCTGTCCGTTGTGGAGTATCCTGCTTCATATCCTATACTGTGAAAACCAGCCTGCCTCTATTGATACATTTGAGTGCCGCTTTAGAATGTGAGTACCCTGCACAGGTTGTAAATTAACCATTGAAACCTTACAGATTCACACAGCCTGCTTCTACAGGCACATCTGAGTGCCTTTCCATATTGTGAGTACCCTGCACTTGCTCTATCTCTGATACTGGTTATTACAGATTCACACATACGGCGCCTCTTTCCTTGTTTCATTTTTAGATTTGCTGACCTTTTGAGGGTGAAGATTGAGTGTGGCCTGGAGTTCCATTGAACTGATACACCTTGGAATATACTGGACTATATATCTTTTGAGTCTGATTTCCACCATTGATTTGGGACTCTGGTATTTTGTGTATTGATACTGTTATGTTTTTTATACCCTGTATACGGTAATTATTGCTTCTACAGGCACATCTGAGTGCCTTTCCATATTGTGAGTACCCTGCACTTGCTCTATCTCTGATACTGGTTATTACAGATTCACACATACGGCGCCTCTTTCCTTGTTTCATTTTTAGATTTGCTGACCTTTTGAGGGTGAAGATTGAGTGCGGCCTGGAGTTCCATTGAACTGATACACCTTGGAATATACTGGACTATATATCTTGAGTCTGATTTCCACCATTGATTTGGGACTCTGGTATTTTGTGTATTGATACTGTTATGTTTTTTATACCCTGTATACGGTAATTATTGCTTCTACAGGCACATCTGAGTGCCTTTCCATATTGTGAGTACCCTGCACTTGCTCTATCTCTGATACTGGTTATTACAGATTCACACATACGGCGCCTCTTTCCTTGTTTCATTTTTAGATTTGCTGACCTTTTGAGGGTGAAGATTGAGTGTGGCCTGGAGTTCCATTGAACTGATACACCTTGGAATATACTGGACTATATATCTTTTGAGTCTGATTTCCACCATTGATTTGGGACTCTGGTATTTTGTGTATTGATACTGTTATGTTTTTTATACCCTGTATACGGTAATTATTGCTTCTACAGGCACATCTGAGTGCCTTTCCATATTGTGAGTACCCTGCACTTGCTCTATCTCTGATACTGGTTATTACAGATTCACACATACGGCGCCTCTTTCCTTGTTTCATTTTTAGATTTGCTGACCTTTTGAGGGTGAAGATTGAGTGCGGCCTGGAGTTCCATTGAACTGATACACCTTGGAATATACTGGACTATATATCTTTTGAGTCTGATTTCCACCATTGATTGTGTGTGCATATATATTTGTCTATACAGTTGCGTGTATATATATATATATATATATATATATATCTATATCTATATCTATATATCTTTGCTCATCTAACACTGGCTTGGCTAGATTAAATTGCACTGTGGAATTGTAACCAACTAGCCCCCCTGGTGGAATGTAAGGAAACGTTCTGTTATAGTATATATGAAATCATCTTATATAGATAACATAATTTATGTAAGAACTTACCTGATAAATTCATTTCTTTCATATTAGCAAGAGTCCATGAGCTAGTGAGGTATGGGATATACATTCCTACCAGGAGGGGCAAAGTTTCCCAAACCTCAAAATGCCTATAAATACACCCCTCACCACACCCACAATTCAGTTTAACGAATAGCCAAGAAGTGGGGTGATAAAAAAGTGCGAAAGCATATAAAATAAGGAATTGGAATAATTGTGCTTTATACAAAATCATAACCACCACAAAAAAAGGGCGGGCGTCATGGACTCTTGCTAATATGAAAGAAATGAATTTATCAGGTAAGTTCTTACATAAATTATGTTTTCATTCATGTAATTAGCAAGAGTCCATGAGCTAGTGACGTATGGGATAATGATTACCCAAGATGTGGATCTTTCCACACAAGAGTCACTAGAGAGGGAGGGATAAAATAAAGACAGCCAATTCCTGCTGAAAATAATCCACACCCAAAATAAAGTTTAACGAAAAACATAAGCAGAAGATTCAAACTGAAACCGCTGCCTGAAGTACTTTTCTACCAAAAACTGCTTCAGAAGAAGAAAATACATCAAAATGGTAGAATTTAGTAAAAGTATGCAAAGAGGACCAAGTTGCTGCTTTGCAAATCTGATCAACCGAAGCTTCATTCCTAAACGCCCAGGAAGTAGAAACTGACCTAGTAGAATGAGCTGTAATTCTCTGAGGTGGAGTTTTACCCGACTCAACATAGGCAAGATGAATTAAAGATTTCAACTAAGATGCCAAAGAAATGGCAGAAGCTTTCTGGCCTTTTCTAGAACCGGAAAAGATAACAAATAGACTAGAAGTCTTTCGGAAAGATTTAGTAGCTTCAACATAATATTTCAAAGCTCTAACAACATCCAAAGAATGCAACGATTTCTCCTTAGAATTCTTAGGATTAGGACATAATGAAGGAACCACAATTTCTCTACTAATGTTGTTGGAATTCACAACTTTAGGTAAAAATTCAAAAGAAGTTCGCAACACCGCCTTATCCTGATGAAAAATCAGAAAAGGAGACTCACAAGAAAGAGCAGATAATTCAGAAACTCTTCTGGCAGAAGAGATGGCCAAAAGGAACAAAACTTTCCAAGAAAGTAATTTAATGTCCAATGAATGCATAGGTTCAAACGGAGGAGCTTGAAGAGCCCCCAGAACCAAATTCAAACTCCAAGGAGGAGAAATTGACTTAATGACGGGTTTTATACGAACCAAAGCTTGTACAAAACAATGAATATCAGGAAGAATAGCAATCTTTCTGTGAAAAAGAACAGAAAGAGCAGAGATTTGTCCTTTCAAGGAACTTGCGGACAAACCTTTATCTAAACCATCCTGAAGAAACTGTAAAATTCTCGGAATTCTAAAAGAATGCCAAGAAAAATGATGAGAAATACACCAAGAAATATAAGTCTTCCAGACTCTATAATATATCTCTCTAGATACAGATTTACGAGCCTGTAACATAGTATTAATCACAGAGTCAGAGAAACCTCTTTGACGAAGAATCAAGCATTCAATCTCCATACCTTTAAATTTAAGGATTTCAGATCCTGATGGAAAAAAGGACCTTGTGACAGAAGGTCTGGTCTTAACGGAAGAGTCCACGGTTGGCAAGAGGCCATCCGGACAAGATCCGCATACCAAAACCTGTGAGGCCAATGCCGGAGCTACCAGCAGAACAAACGAGCATTCCTTCAGAATCTTGGAGATTACTCTTGGAAGAAGGACTAGAGGCGGAAAGATATAGGCAGGATGATACTTCCAAGGAAGTAATAATGCATCCACTGCCTCCGCCTGAGGATCCCGGGATCTGGACAGATACCTGGGAAGTTTCTTGTTTAGATGGGACGCCATCAAATCTATTTCTGGAAGTTCCCACATTTGAACGATCTGAAGAAATACCTCTGGGTGAAGAGACCATTCGCCCGGATGCAACGTTTGGCGACTGAGATAATCCGCTTCCCAATTGTCTACACCTGGGATATGAACCGCAGAGATTAGACAGGAGCTGGATTCCACCCAAACCAAAATTCGAGATACTTCTTTCATAGCCAGAGGACTGTGAGTTCCTCCTTGATGATTGATGTATGCCACAGTTGTGACATTGTCTGTCTGAAAACAAATTAACGATTCTCTCTTCAGAAGAGGCCAAAACTGAAGAGCTCTGAAAATTGCACGGAGTTCCAAAATATTGATCGGTAATCTCACCTCCTGAGATTCCCAAACTCCTTGTGCCGTCAGAGATCCCCACACAGCTCCCCAACCTGTGAGACTTGCATCTGTTGAAATTACAGTCCAGGTCGGAAACACAAAAGAAGCCCCCTGAATTAAACGATGGTGATCTGTCCACCACGTTAGAGAGTGTCGAACAATCGGTTTTAAAGATATTAATTGAGATATCTTTGTGTAATCCTTGCACCATTGATTCAGCATACAAAGCTGAAGAGATCGCATGTGAAAATGAGCAAAGGGGATCGCGTCCGATGCAGCAGTCATAAGACCTAGAATTTCCATGCATAAGGCTACCGAAGGGAATGATTGTGACTGAAGGTTTCGACAAGCTGCAATCAGTTTTAGACGTCTCTTGTCTGTTAAAGACAGAGTCATGGACACTGAATCTATCTGGAAACCCAGAAAGGTTACCCTTGTCTGAGGAATCAATGAACTTTTTGGTAAATTGATCCTCCAACCATGATCTTGAAGAAACAACACAAGTCGATTCGTATGAAATTCTGCTAAATGTAAAGACTGAGCAAGTACCAAGATATCATCCAAATAAGGAAATACCACAATACCCTGTTCTCTGATTACAGACAGAAGGGCACCGAGAACCTTTGTAAAAATTCTTGGAGCTGTAGCTAGGCCAAACGGCAGAGCCACAAACTGGTAATGCTTGTCCAGAAAAGAGAATCTCAGGAACCGATAATGATCTGGATGAATCGGAATATGCAGATATGCATCCTGTAAATCTATTGTGGACATATAATTCCCTTGCTGAACAAAAGGCAAGATAGTCCTTACAGTTACCATCTTGAACGTTGGTATCCTTACATAACGATTCAATATTTTTAGATCCAGAACTGGTCTGAAGGAATTCTCCTTCTTTGGTACAATGAAGAGATTTGAATAAAACCCCATCCCCTGTTCCTGAACTGGAACTGGCATAATTACTCCAGTCAACTCTAGATCTGAAACACAATTCAGAAATGCTTGAGCTTTTATTGGATTTACTGGGACACGGGAAAGAAAAAATCTCTTTGCAGGAGGTCTCATCTTGAAACCAATTCTGTACCCTTCTGAAACAATGTTCTGAATCCAAAGATTGTGAACAGAATTGATCCAAATTTCTTTGAAAAAACGTAACCTGCCCCCTACCAGCTGAGCTGGAATGAGGGCCGCACCTTCATGTGGACTTAGAAGCAGGCTTTGCCTTTCTGGCTGGCTTGGATTTATTCCAGATTGGAGATGGTTTCCAAACTGAAACTGCTCCTGAGGATGAAGGATCAGACTTTTGTTCTTTGTTGAAACGAAAGGAACGAAAACGATTATTAGCTCTGTTTTTACCCTTAGATTTTTTATCCTGTGGTAAAAAAGTTCCTTTCCCACCAGTAACAGTTGAAATAATAGAATCCAACTGAGAACCAAATAATTTGTTACCCTGGAAAGAAATGGAAAGTAGAGTTGATTTAGAAGCCATATCAGCATTCCAAGTCTTAAGCCATAAAGCTCTTCTAGCTAAAATAGCTAGAGACATAAACCTGACATCAACTCTGATAATATCAAAGATGGCATCACAGATAAAATTATTAGCATGCTGAAGAAGAATAATAATATCATGAGAATCATGATGTGTTACTTGTTGCGCTAAAGTTTCCAACCAAAAAGTTGAAGCTGCAGCAACATTAGCCAAAGATATAGCAGGTCTAAGAAGATTACCTGAACACAGATAAGCTTTTCTTAGAAAGGATTCAATTTTCCTATCTAAAGGATCCTTAAACGAAGTACCATCTGACGTAGGAATAGTAGTACGTTTAGCAAGGGTAGAAATAGCCCCATCAACTTTAGGGATTTTGTCCCAAAATTCTAATCTGTCAGACGGCACAGGATATAATTGCTTAAAACGTTTAGAAGGAGTAAATGAATTACCCAATTTATCCCATTCTTTGGAAATTACTGCAGAAATAGCATTAGGAACAGGAAAAACTTCTGGAATAACCACAGGAGATTTAAATACCTTATCCAAACGTTTAGAATTAGTATCAAGAGGACCAGAATCCTCTATTTCTAAAGCAATTAGAACTTCTTTAAGTAAAGAACGAATAAATTCCATTTTAAATAAATATGAAGATTTATCAGCATCAACCTCTGAGACAGAATCCTCTGAACCAGAAGAGTCATCAGAATCAGAATGATGATGTTCATTTAAAAATTCATCTGTAGGGAGAGAAGTTTTAAAAGATTTTTTACGTTTACTAGAAGGAGAAATAACAGACATAGCCTTCTTTATGGATTCAGAAACAAAATCTCATATGTTATCAGGAACATTCTGCACCTTAGATGTTGAAGGAACTGCAACAGGCAATGGTACTTTACTAAAGGAAATATTATCTGCATTAACAAGTTTGTCATGACAATCAATACAAACAACAGCTGGAGGAATAGCTACCAAAAGTTTACAGCAGATACACTTAGCTTTGGTAGATCCAGCACTAGACAGCGATTTTCCTGTAGTATCTTCTGACTCAGATGCAATGTGAGACATCTTGCAATATGTAAGAGAAAAAACAACATATAAAGCAAAATTGATCAAATTCCTTAAATGACAGTTTCAGGAATGGGAAAAAATGCCAAAGAACAAGCTTCTAGCAACCAGAAGCAATGAAAAATGAGACTTAAATAATGTGGAGACAAAAGGGACGCCCATATTTTTTAGCGCCAAATAAGACGCCCACATTATTTGGCGCCTAAATGCTTTTGGCGCCAAAAATGACGCCACATCCGGAACGCCGACATTTATGGCGCAAAATAACGTCAAAAAATGACGCAACTTCCGGCGACACGTATGACGCCGGAAACGGAAAAGAATTTTTGCGCCAAAAAAGTCCGCGCCAAGAATGACGCAATAAAATGAAGCATTTTCAGCCCCCGCGAGCCTAACAGCCCACAGGGAAAAAGAGTCAAATTTTTTGAAGGTAAGAAAAAATGATTAAATCAAATGCATTATCCCAAATATGAAACTGACTGTCTGAAAAATAAGGAAAGTTGAACATTCTGAGTCAAGGCAAATAAATGTTTGAATACATATATTTAGAACTTTATAAATAAAGTGCCCAACCATAGCTTAGAGTGTCACAGAAAATAAGATTTACTTACCCCAGGACACTCATCTACATGTTTGTAGAAAGCCAAACCAGTACTGAAACGAGAATCAGCAGAGGTAATGGTATATATAAGAGTATATCGTCGATCTGAAAAGGGAGGTAAGAGATGAATCTCTACGACCGATAACAGAGAACCTATGAAATAGACCCCGTAGAAGGAGATCACTGCATTCAAATAGGCAATACTCTCCTCACATCCCTCTGACATTCACTGCACGCTGAGAGGAAAACCGGGCTCCAACTTGCTGCGGAGCGCATATCAACGTAGAATCTAGCACAAACTTACTTCACCACCTCCATCGGAGGCAAAGTTTGTAAAACTGAATTGTGGGTGTGGTGAGGGGTGTATTTATAGGCATTTTGAGGTTTGGGAAACTTTGCCCCTCCTGGTAGGAATGTATATCCCATACGTCACTAGCTCATGGACTCTTGCTAATTACATGAAAGAAATTATATATATTAGTTGTAGCACAGTTTCTATTAAAAATACTATCACTAAGGTATTCTCATATAGATATATGTGCATTTAATCTAAGATAGGTTGTTCCCAGCATGAAATACGTAATTCAGTAAGATGTGCAAATTGGGGACAATATCAATAATAGAATCAGGATTTCATAATAGGCAACAATAATAAAGGCAAGAGTATTAGGTGAAACTTTCCTAATATATTTGAATAGGATAAAGGATTTTGCCACAGGAAACAAACAACGATTGAACACTTGAATAAGGAGAAACTTCCTTCCAGGCAATCCAGTAGAATAAACACAAATGACTTTAACCCCAAACGTAATTATATGCAATACTATATGGTGAAAGTCAGATAGATGTTATAAGGAATATCCAGAAATAGTACCTTGTAAGCTGAGTGAGCGGTAGGTTGTGACACAAACACTTCCGGGTTCTGTACGCTGCGAATGCAGCATGGAAGCAGACACGCTGAAGTCGGGCTGACAAGTGGCGTCGGACGTCACAAGAACTCTGATGAAAACCAAAACAGCACAGAGTTTGTAAGTCAAGATATCAGCGAATCACAAATTACAACATGAAAGTTCACACTGGGTTATGTTGGTATATGCAGACAGGGTTCAGTTATACACAAGTGAGGCTTAATAATGAGGAAGAGATTATGATATTCTGAGATTCACAGACAGCCTTAAGTAAGATGTGTACTTGCCAAAACACTCGCTGTTCTTGTCAGTTTATTTAGTTGCAGCAGACAGGTAGGTGCTGAGTGACAACCTTCCACAAAGCACTGTGAGGAAGCAGGATACTGTAATAGTAGTGATAAAATAAAGGTAGAAATTCACAATGAACTGCAAGGCTCAGTGTTACTCCAAGGAGAATAACAAAATACTAAGCAAGGAGTGCTTAGTGTTCAGGTGTTTTATGGGAGTAACTAGTTTGTGATTGGATGATCACTAATTAAAGGAACAGTATACCCTAAACCCTGACAGGAATACAAAACACACATATATAGTACTATACACATTACTAGTCTTAGCGCCCCCTATTGGGTGTATCACCCTAGTTACACACTGCAAGATGCTTGAAGTCCAGTGTGAATTTTCCACAGGCTGTGTTGATTTGGGGAGCCATGTCATCTGCTTGTGTTGGTCCACTGTGCTTCATTAAGTCCAGGGTCAACGCAGCCGTCTACCAGGAGATTTTGGAGCACTTCATGTTTCCTTCCGCAGATGAGTTCTATGGGGATGCTGACTTCATTTTCCAGCAGGACTTGGCACCTGCCCACACTGCCAAAAGCACCAAAACCTGGTTTAATGACCGTGGGATTACTGTGCTTGATTGGCCAGCAAACTCGCCTGACCTGAACCCCATAGAGAATCTATGGGGCATTGCCAAGAGAAAGATGAGAGACATGAGACCGAACAATGCAGAAGAGCTGAAGGCCGCTATTGAAGCAACCTGGTCTTCCATAACACCTCAGCAGTGTCACAGGCTGATAGCTTCCATGCCACGCCGCATTGAGGCAGTAATTGCTGCAAAAGGGGCCCAAACCAAGTACTGAGTACATACAGTATGCATGCTTATACTTTTCAGAGGTCCAATATTGTTCTACAGGTATGTACAATCCTTGTTTTATTTATTGCATGTAATATTCTAATTTTCTGAGATTGTGGATTTGGGGTTTTCATGAGCTGTAAGCCATAATCATCACAATTATGACAAATCACGGCTTGAACTATCTTGCTTTGCATGTAATGAGTCTATCTTATATATTAGTTTCACCTTTTAAGTTGCATTAGTGAAATAAATGAACTTTTGCACGATATTCTAATTTTTGGAGTTTCACCTGTATATTTGTACAATTACCTTATTATTATTATTCTTTAATTATAAAGCACCCACAGATTCCGCAGCACTGGTCATAGGTAACAAAAATAAAAGGACAGTACAATATGAGATACCAGACAAAATTTAACAAACAAATACAGGAGGAATTGGGAGCCCTGTTCCCGTGGGAACTTACAATCTAAATGGGTAGGAGGGTGAGAAACAGGAGGTGGGGACTGCAAAGGTGGGAATGATGTTAGTGTGAAGTTAGTTGAGGGCAACTATTAGGCAAATGGAATTCATTAGTTACTGATTTGGTGATAGGCTTCCCTGAACAAGAAGGTCTTTAGGGAGCGTTTAAAGGAGGAGAGGTTGGGGGAAAGTCTGACAGCTCGAGGAAGTGCGTTCCAGGGGGTTGGTGCCGCACGAGAGAAGTCCTGTAATCTAGCAGGAGAGGAGGTGATGGTAGAAGAGGCAAGGAGTAGATCATTGTTGGATATTAGGGGACGGGCTGGAGTATATTTGTTGATGAGTGAGGACAGGTATGGGGGGGCTGCATTAGTAAGGGCTTTGTAGGTCAGAGTGAGAATTTTGAATTTAATTCTGCTGTGAATGGGGAGCCAGTGAAGGGACTCACAGAGGGGTGCGGCAGATACAGGGCGTCGGGAGAGGTGGATTAGCCTAGCAGAGGCATTGAGGCTGGATTGAAGGGGGGAGAGGCGGGAGAGAGGAAGGCCAGTTAGTAGGTTGTTACAGTAGTCAAGTCGGGAAATTACTAGGGAATGGATTAACTGTTTAGTAGTTTCAGCACTCAGAAAAGGACACATTTTGGAGATATTGCGTAGGTGGTTGCGACAGGATGAAGAGAACGATTGGATGTTGGGTATGAAGGACAGATTGGAGTCGAGTGTAATTCCTAGGCAGCGAACTTGGGATGATGGGGAGATAATGGTGTCACCAACAGTAATAGTAAAGTTAGAAACTGGAGTAGAATTAGTTGGGGGGATTAGAAGAAGCTCAGTCTTGGACATGTTGATTTTTAGGTGGTGAGAGGCCATTCAGGAAGAAATGCCAGATAAGCAGTCGCTGATGTGGGAAAGGACAGAAGGAGAGAGTGCAAGGGTGGATAGGTAGATCTGATTATCATCAGCATAGAGGTGATAGTTGAAGCCATAACTACTGATAAGTTTACCCAGTGAGGAAGTATAAATAGAGAAGAGTAGAGAGCCTAGAACAGAGCCTTGAGGTACTCCAACAGACAGAGGCAATGGAGAGGATAAGTCGCCAGCAAATGAGACAGAAAAGGACCTATTAGAGAGATAAGAGTGGATCCAGGAGAGGGCAATGTCACAGAGCCCAAGGGAGCTGAGAGTCCGTAGGAGGAGGGGATGATCAACAGTGTCAAAGGCAGCAGACAGGTCAAGTAAAGATAAGTATAGAATAGTGGCTATTGTTTTTAGCAGAAAGCAGATCGTTAGTAACCTTGGTGAGGGCAGTCTCAGTTGAGTGTTGTGGACGGAAGTCAGATTGCAGGGGGTCAAGCAATGAGTTGGAGGATAGGAAGCGTGTTAGGTGATCGAAAACTAGTTTTTCCAGGACTTTAGAAGCTAGCGGAAGTAGTGATATGGGGCATACATAGAAGCTAGCGGAAGTAGTGACATGGGGCGGTAGTTTGCAGGAGAATTGGGCTCGAGGGAGGGTTTTTTGAGGATGGGGGTGACCTTTGCATGTTTGAAGGATGATGGAAATGAACCGGTAGTAAGGGATCAGTTGAATATGTAAGAGCTGGGGTGAGGGTAGAGGACAGAGAAGGTATTAGATGTTAAAGGATAGGGTCAAGGGGGCAGGTAGTGAGGTGTGAGGAAGATATTAGGGAACTCACTTCATTCTCAGTGGTTGGGGGGAAGGTACTGAGAGTGTTGGAGGGGGTGACCGGGGGCGGAGATGAAAGGTTGCAGTCTTGTGGTGGGATGTTACTTCTGATGGTAAGTGTTTTTTGTGAAAAAGTAGTCTGCCAAGTCTTGAGCACTAAAGTCAGATGAGGGGGTGGTGCAGGTGGATAGAGGAGAGTGTTGAAAGTGGAGAAGAGACGTTTAGGGTTTGAGGAGTGGGAAGATATGAGAGAAGAGAAGTTGTTTTGCTTGGCTAACTGAAGGGCAGAGGAGTAAGAATAAAGAATGAACTTATAGTGTAGGAAATCGGGTTCAGAGCGGGATTTCCTCCAGGCACGTTCAGCAGCATGGGAGCATTTTTGTAGATAGCGTGTTTGCTGAGAGTGCCAGGGCTGGAGCTGACGACGTGGGGTTTTGCGTATTTGTGGAGGAGCAAGGGTGTCGAGTGCAGAGGAGAGAGTATTGTTATAGTGGCTTGTAGCAAGGTCAGGGCAGGATACCGTGGAAATGTGGGGAAGGCATTTTTGAATAAGGTTAGAAAGTTGGAGAGGATCCACAGTGTGCAGATTTCTACAGGTGCGGAGGTGGGGGTAGAAGTAGGTTTAGCCTGTACATTGAGATTATAGGTGAGCAGATGGTGGTCTGAGATGTGAAATGGGCGACAGGTGACATCAGAAGGGGAGCAGAGGTAGGAGAATACCAGATCAAGAGAGTGTCCATCACGGTGAGTAGGGGATAGGGTGGATTATGAAAGACTAAAGAAGTTTAAGAGTGAGAGAAGTTTAGAGGCAGCAGGGGTAGATGGGTTATCAATGGGGATGTTGAAGTCCCCTAGGATTAGAGCAGGTGTATTTGTAGAGAGAAAGTGAGAAAGCCAGGCAGCAAAGTTGTCGAGGAATTGGGAGGTTGGGGCGATAGATAACTGCCACCTTGAGGGAGAGGGGGGAGAAAATGTGGATGCAATGGACTTCAAAGGAGGAGAAGGAGAGAGATGGATGAGGATTGAGGTGCTGATAGGAGCAGGAGGGAGACAGTAAGAGTCCAACACCACCACCATGTCTCTCACCTGGCCTAGGTGTGTGGCTAAAGTGGAGACTGCCGTGCGTTAGAGCAGCAATGGAAGCAGTGTCAGAAGAAGAAAGCCAGGTTTCAGTAATTGCTAGAAGATTGAAAGCGTTAGAAACAAACAGGTCGTGAACAGTTGTAAGTTTGTTACAGACAGAGCGTGCATTCCAGAGGGCACAAGAAAAGAGAGGGGATAAGCGCTGTGGGTTAATGGAGATGAGATTGTATTGTGGGGTGCTGAGCGAGAGTGTAAGAGTGTGGTGATCGCTGCAGGGCCAGGGTTAGGAGAGATGTCACCAGAAGTAAGCAGTAGTAGCAGTGAGAGTGATAGAAGGTGAGAGTGAGACTTGTAGGAGCAGGTATGACTAAACACAGGAGAGTTAGATGGGGAAGCATTGCTAAGGAAACAGTAGTTCATGAGAGGACAGCATAGGGAATGAGAGAAGGGAGGGAGAGATAAGGATAGTGTTGGGATTATTTATGTTATAAGGGCATGCAGTGAACTAGGGGGCAAATCATTACTATATACTATACTATATAATCCTTTGTATAAATACAATGTCAAGCACCTTTGCAGATATGGGTGCACATTACAGAGCCCTGCACTCACCCCAACCATAAAGTGTATCTAAAGGAGTAGCAGCGCACCACATCTTCCAGTAATTCAAAACTTGTTTATTGGAACATCACCATAGAAATATATCACAACTTTTTGGTCCAACATGATTAAGATCATCTGAACCAAAACGCTGTGATATGTTTCAATGGTGATGTTCAAATAAACAAGTTTTGGGTTACTGGAAGAATTGGTGCTGCAGACCGCTCACTTTCAAGCCGCAACTTTTCCATACCGCCCGATCCCCTTACGCCAATTGCGTATCCTATCTTTTCAATGGGATCTTCCTAACGCCGGTATTTAGAGTCTTGGCTGAAGTGAGCGGTAGACCCTCTACCGACAAGACTACAGCCGCAAAAAAAAGTCAGTAGTTAAGAGCTTTATGGGCTAACGCCAGTTTATAAAGCTCTTAACTACAGTCCTCTAAAGTACACTAACACCCATAAACTACCTATGTACCCCTAAACCGAGGCCCCCCCACATCGCCGCCACTATAATAAATTTTTTAACCCCTAATCTGCTGACCGCACACCGCCGCCACCTACATTATCCCTATGAACCCCTAAGCTGATGCCCCTAACATCGCCGACACCTACATAATATTTATTAACCCCTAATCTGCCCCCCCCCTGTCGCCGCTACTTAACTACACTTATTAACCCCTATTCTGCCGCCACTATAATAAATGTATTAACTCCTAAACTGCCACACTCCCGCCTCGCAAACACTTAAATAAATAGTATTAACCCCTAATCTGCCCTCCCTAACATCACCGCCACCTAACTTCAAGTATTAACCCCTAATCTGCCGACCGGACCTCGCCGCTACTCTAATAAATGTATTAACCCCTAAAGCTAAGTCTAACCCTAACACCCCCCTAAGTTAAATATAATTTAAATCTAACGAAATAAATTAAATCTTATTAACTACAGTATTCCTATTTAAAACTAAATACTTACCTGTAAAATAAACCCTAATATAACTACAATATAACGAATAATTATATTGTAGCTATTTTAGGATTTATATTTATTTTACAGGCAACTTTGTATTTATTTTAACTAGGTACAATAGCTATTAAAGTTATTAACTATTTAATAGCTACCTATTTAAAATAATTACAAAATTACCTGTAAAATAAATCCTAACCTAAGTTACAATTAAACCTAACACTACACTATCAATAAATTAATTAAATAAATTACCTACAATTACATACAACTAAATAAACTAAACTACAAAAAAAACAAACACTAAATTACAAAAAATAAAAAAAAGATTACAAGAATATTAGGCTAATTACACCTACTCTAAGCCCCCTAATAAAATAAAAAAGCCCCCAAAATAATAAAGGTCCCTACCCAATTCTAAATTAAAAAGTAACCAGCTCTTTTACCAGCCCTTTAAAGGGTTTTTTGCGGGGCATGCCCCAAAGTAATCAGCTCTTTTGCCTGTAAAAAAAAATACAACCCCCCAACATTAAAACCCACCACCCACATACCCCTACTCTAACCCAAACCCCCCTTAAATAAACCTAACACTCCTAACACTACCCCCCTGAAGATCTCCCTACCTTGAGTCATGTACACCCAAGCCAGGCACCGATGGACCAAAAGAGAACATCCGGAGCGGCAGAAGTCTTCATCCTATCCGGGCTGAAGAGGACATCCGGACCAGCAGACATCTTCATCCAAGCGGCATCTTCTATCTTCATCCATCCGGAGCAGAGCGGAGCCATCTTCTTCCAGCTGACGCGGATCCATCCTCTTCAACCGACGCCTACTCGCCGAATGAAGGTTCCTTTAAATGACGTCATCCAAGATGGTGTCCCTCGAATTCCAATTGGCTGATAGGATTCTATCAGCCAATCGGAATTAAGGTAGGAAAAATCTGATTGGAACAGCCAATAGAATGCAAGCTCAATCTGATTGGCAGATTGGATCAGCCAATCGGATTGAACTTGAATCTGATTGGCTGATTTAATCAGCCAATCAGATTTTTCTTACCTTAATTCCGATTGGCTGATAGAATTCTATCAGCCAATGGGAATTCGAGGGACGCCATCTTGGATGACATAATTTAAAGGAACCTTCATTCTGCGAGTAGGCGTCCGTTGAAGAGGATGGATCCGCGTCGGCTGGAAGAAGATGGCTCCGCTCTGCTCCGGATGGATGAAGACAGAAGATGCTGCTTGGATGAAGATGTCTGCCGGTCCGGATGTCCTCTTCTGCCCAGATAGGATGAAGACTTCTGCCGCTCCGGATGTCCTCTTTTGGTCCATCGGTGCCCGGCTGGGTGAACACGACTCAAGGTAGGGAGATCTTCAGGGGGGTAGTGTTAGGTTTATTTAAGGGGGGTTTGGGTTAGAGTAGGGGTATGTGGGTGGTGGGTTGTAAGGTTAGGGGTGTTTAGACTCTGGGTTCATGTTAGGGTTTTAGTTGCAGACTTAGAAAGTGTTTCCCCATAGGAAACAATGGGGCTGCGTTGGGAGCTTAACGCTGCTTTTTTGCAGGTGTTTTTGCATTGTTTCCTATGGGGGAATCGTGCACGAGCAGGTTTTGCCAGCTTACCGCTACCATAAGCAACGCTGGTATTGAGGGTTGAAGTGGCGGTACATTTGGCTCAACGCACCCTTTTTTGAGCCTAACGCAGTCCTTCAGACAATTCTAAATACCAGCGTTGTCTTAAGGCTGCGTTGGGAAAAAAAGCTGCGTTAGCTACGTGGGTCTTTACTGACAAAACTCTAAATCTACGCGTAAGTAAACAAAATTACCTAATATTTAACTCTTTCACAGAAAAAATAGAAATAATGACATTAAACTTACCTTATTATTTTTGTTAATGTACTCCACAAACTTTCAAAACAATCATAGATAAAACAAGGTCAAAGTTCTGTAAAACTATGTGTGTCAAGAAAAAGTCTTATTCAAGAGTCCTCACCACATGAACAAGGCCAATGAAAGGAAGATCATACCTCAATATTATCAAGAGACATAGAACATGAACATGAAGATACACGATGATGCATTTTTTATGATTATATCAAGATTCATTATGGCACACAACATTTTTCTCATGACAGGACCATATCATAGTATAATATAAAAAAATATTTTATCCTAGACCTCAGGACCTCATAATCTGCCATATTTTTAAATATGCAAGACTCAAGAACATATTACTTTACCCATAATAATTTTATTATATGACCCAAAGCCTAACATGTAGCGAATTAGATGTGAGTCAAAGATGGTACATAGAATCCATATCCATGTAGTGTGAATGCAGTTTGGACCTGAAAGAAGTTATAAAATGCTAAATCGTAGGAGAAATCAAATGCATCATTGTCCTAAAAGCAGTCAGACATTCAAAAGATCAGTGGCGTCACTAGGGGGGTGCGGGGGGTGACACCAAATTTTTTTAATTTTTTTTAATTTTATTGAAATTCAAAGAAATACAATGTTGAGATGCATAGATTATTTTATTAGAGGGGCTGGCATTTGTGAACATTAGTGGGACTGGGGAAATTGTAGACACACAATTTTTTTGCCCCTTGAGCCAGTGCTGCAATTTCAACAAATAGTTTTCCCGGCTGCTTTTGCTTGTTTGTACTTTGCTCCTCCCCTGCCCAATGTCACTATGAATGTTGTGGGTGTGCCGTGGGTCTTGCAAAGTTGCGCTGCTAGCCTAAACCTGCCTGCCTATCTGTGCTCACTGCTCAGTGACATGTGGA
Organism: Bombina bombina; assembly: GCF_027579735.1. Classification (NCBI taxonomy): domain Eukaryota; kingdom Metazoa; phylum Chordata; class Amphibia; order Anura; family Bombinatoridae; genus Bombina; species Bombina bombina. The sequence goes on along the minus strand of NC_069500.1, from coordinate 279,250,703 downwards.
GCAGTGGAGTCACTCACTGCTTTGCTGTCTCTCTAAACGGGAACTGGGAAATCATGAGGGGGATGCCTGGCACCTGACCGCATGACTGTCTGACACAGTCTCTAAAGTGAAGGAGCCACGTATTATGCACACCAGACCGGCACGGTTACGGTACACTAAGTGCACACTGAAGAGGTAGGAGGGGAGGGCGGATGGCGGTCTGGGGGTGGGCAGAGTCAGAGCAGAGGTGCTTGGCCATAAGAAGCGGTAGGCACGCGGTCCGGGGCTGTGCACTGACAGACTTGGAACAGAGTCAGAGAGCAGAATTTTCATAGTTTGCTCGCCTAAACCTTTTCTTCAGTGATTTATTTTAGAGTGCTCTGTTTATCTTTCATTTGCTGCTCTGCTGAGCCAGGGATCAGCTCTAGGCATGAGCTTCATAATTAATGCAGTGCAGTTTACATATTTTGTATGTGTGTGTCTGAGTTTTTGTGTGTCTCAGTGTGTTTCCGAGTGTTTGTGTGTACATCTGAGTATGTTTTTAAGTGTGTCTGAGTGTTTGTATGTGTGTTTGCCTGTGTTTTTGTGTGTGTCTGCTTTCTGGGGGGGGGTTGACACCATGACTTACCGCACCGGGTGACACCAACCCTAGTGACACCACTGCAAAAGAGGATTGGAGGCTACAAGATTCCCAGAGCTACATAGCAAGCAAAAGGTCACTTAAGGAAGGGTAAAGAAGGTCACATAATGCTAAATATCAGCTAGCAAACCAGAAGACAACTGTACATAAAAAAAATAATACATGATTAGAAGAGCATTTCAGATTGGATGCATATGGCTCTGGATCGAATGGTACACTTTCATTTTTTTTTTGTCCTCTTTTTCCTGTAATTTAAATTGTGGGCTTTCCAATGCCCCTGAGTTTCTATAAAGTACTTTGTGCATCCATGTTGTAACGTTCGATTCTCTAAACCTCTCTAGTCTGGCAAGAACAGTATCATGAGGCCCCTCAGGGATTGTTTAAAAGGCAGTCACTTTAATGTGTATCTCATTAAAGGGAGTTCACTGATATTCATTACATAAAGGAGAGACCCTTTGCAATATAGTGCTCAGTAAAATAAGCTTATGATTTCTCTCTATGCTGGCGATTTTTTGACAATCGGGCCTGTTCTTATCTCATATCCTTCTCTGAGGCCAGTTTCTAACAGTTGTAAATAAGCTCATAAAGTAGCACTGTACACACTTTAGTGACTCTTCTATATCTGTCCCTAAATGCCCTCAGCAGAAGAGATTAGATGGGAAGACGTAGGTTTCAACATGGTGACATCCATTATTTTATAGAAACTAAAACCTTCACTTATTTCTTGAATATCTAAACAACAAATATAATAAAAAACATATCCACATACTATTCTTAGGCTAATTTTTGTTTGAATACAACATTATATGTGGGGTTTAGTGTTTAAAGTCCCTTTAACTAACATGATCAGCAAATGGACAGAAATTTAACTTAAAGGTACATGAAATCCAAAGATTTTTCTATGATGATTCAGATAGAACATTCAGTTTTAAACAACTTTTTAATTGACTTCAATTTTCTAATTTCCTTCATTGGTGTCCTTTGTTGAAGTAGCAGTAACGCACTACTGGGAGCTAGCTAAAAGAGGCATATATATGCAGCCACCAATCAGCAGCCTCTGAACATACCTAGGTATACTTTTAAACAAAGGATACAGAGAGAATTATATAAATTAGAAATATATTGGAAAGTTGTTTAAAATGGCATGCTCTATCTGAATCATCCAAGAAAAAAAAATTGGGTTTCATATCCCTTTAAAGGGGGGCTGAAAAAATACAGTAACAATTACAATAGAATTACAATAGAATAGAGAAGCAATATTAGAGCGTCATCAAGAACTGAGTGTTGCATCTTAAGGTGCTTGTTACTCACTCTAGTGTCACTCACTCAAAGTTGCCTGGGAAGCAGTGCACACTACTATTAATTAGCATAGCTGTACACCCCAAATAGTCTACAAATTGCCTTAATATATGGTTGGCTTGTGCACAAGGTATGTAAGTAGCGGCAAGGGGGGGGGGGGATAAAAACTCTAATAAAAGATCTTTGAGCTGATAGGCACATATACACAGCCTAGGCTATTTCATATTCTACTTTATTAAACATACTAACACCTGTTTTTACAGTATTGGCAATGTTGTATTTCTGACATATTGGTACACAGAAGGGAAAAAGGTCACAGAATGTCAAGTAGTGACACAGTAAGTACAAAGCTAAAAGACAAGTAAGAAACAAATGTTCAGCCTTGTCAGTCTAAAGAGCAAAGCTAACAGCAATCATTAATGTGAGGTATACATAGCAGATCACACAGAGAGAGTGGACAACATTTGTCTATACATATGTTTAATGTACAAGACAGATAACTATCATTTAAAGCAAAGACAAATACTGAAAGGAAACTGCCAGAGCTTGAGGAAAGCAGTACACAAGAAAAACATGAGAGTTCTGAAATGAGTACAAAGAGACCTAGAGTGTTATCTACAGAAACAGTTCCAAATACACTTTGGTGTACACTTACATTATGTTCAATATTAGTGCTAATACGAGCCCTGTGGTTATATTGCCGCCACAATATTTAGGTCAGGGGGTCGATTTATTAAGCAGCGGATGCTGCATCAATGCCTCATTGTTTCAGGTCTGCCTGAAACGGCGGTTAATAAGCAGCGGTCACAAGACCGCTGCTCCTTAACGTCTCCACCATCTTTAAGGTGGCGGACTAAAATCATCCCGATCCAATCTGATCGGGAAGATTAACGGCCCCTGCTAGCGGCGGATTGGCCGCCAGTGAGCAGGGGGCGCATTACACAAGCATTTCACCAGAAATGCTTATGCAGTGTTAAATGACGAAAGCGTATGCTGTCAGAATTTAGAGAGGTTGAGCGGACATGATTCACTTCAGCGAATCATGTCCGCTCGACCATTTATAAATCTACCCCAAGGAGAGGAGTGAACAGTCATTATGCAGTGTAGTAGAAGCCTTCTACACTGCATGCTGCATATACTCAATCCTTTTTTTAAATATAACTCAGGCGTACCCAGTAGAAACAAACAGCTTAAAAATAAGTGAAGACATGCTCAGTAGTGGCATTTGGCAGAAAAGGCTTGGCCTTGTGGATATTGTAGTCCCAGATACAGGTGTGTATGGCTAGTGTACCCTGAAAGACAGTGAGTACCTATGGCAGTTTCCTTTAGTGGAAGTCAGACTACACACACATAATCACTACACAAACCCCACAAACCATATACACAACGACACCATGCAAACATTACAGAAACACTTCCCCACACACAGTGACACAAAACATTCCACTAATGAACACCTCACACATACACAGTCACACACACACAATTTTTACAATAAAAAACAAACAGCTAGATTACAAGTCTGTGCGTTCGTCTTTTAACGCTGAAAATATGGTATTTTCAGCGTTAAAACAGCAACACGGTCATTACGAGTCTTGTTGGTATAGGTGTACAGCAAGCCTTTTAGTCTGTAATGATAGTGGAGTACACCTAGCGCCTACTAAATAAGACCTCTGGCTTTGATAATTTGACACCTAGTTGTCAAAATGGAAAGATGAAACTAATAAGGTATACCAAAGCGCCAACTATACGAAGGCTGGGTCTGGACCTAATTCAATATTATCAAACAATTACAATAAACAATTTATTGAGTACACAAATAAGTTAAAAACATGGATCCATGTATAAACAATCAAATTTATACAACAATAATAGCTAAATGAATAGTTAAAACAAATAGTTATGTAACGGATATAGAATTTAAAATTGTGCAAACATTTCTCTTAAAAATATTCATAAAAAATCCAAATTTAGTATAAGGCTCACAACAGATATTCAACTTTGTGTTTACCATATACACATACACAAATTTGTACAGCAATAATAGCTAAATGAATAGTTAAAACAAATAGTTATGTAACGGATATAGCATTTAAAATTGTGCAAACATTTCTCTTAAAAATATTCCTAAAAAATTCCAAATTTAGTATAAGGCTCACGACAGAAATTCAACTTTGTGTTTACCACATACACAAATTTATACAGCAATAATAGCTAAATGAATAGTTAAAACAAATAGTTATATAGCAGATATGGCATTTAAAATTGTGCAAACATTGCTCTTAAAAAATATTCCTAAAAAATTCCAAATTAAGTATAAGGCTCACAACAAAAAATTCAACTTTGTGTTTACCACCTACACATAATAGGTGAAATATATTAGTCAGTTATATAATATTATCTAACCAATAATGTTCTCGATTCTATGCAATGCTCCTAAATATTGCCAATAGTGACTAATGTGTAAGGCTCTAAGTAAGACCTTTAACTGTGTGTTTAACACATACGCATTGTCAAGTAAAAAATATTGTGACAGCGATAAGCCAATGTAAAAAATGTGTATCAAAAAAGTTGTGTGCAAAAATTAGTGTACAAAAATTATTAATGGTCAAAAAATAGGTTGGTCTTCAAAAAACGTGAAGGGTTTTTTGGGTGGGTTCTTAGTTTAGTTTAGGGTTTGGGCAGCAAAAGAGCTAAATGCCCTTTTAAGGGCAATGCCCGAGCAAATGCCCTTTTCAGGGCAAAGGTTAGCTTAGTTTTTTTTAGATAGTTTTTTTATTTTGTGGGATTGGGGGTTTGTAATGTTAGTGGGGATTTGTATTTTTTTTTACAGGTAAAAGAGCTGTTTAACTTAGGGCAATGCCCTACAAAAGGCTCTTTAAGGGCCATTGGTATTTTTTTCTATATTAGCTCTTTTATTTTGGGGTGTTTTTTTTTAAATGGGTATTAGAATAGGCATAATTTTTATTATTTGCTTGTTATTTTGTGTAATGTATTTTTTTTTTCATTTTGGGGTGGGTTTTTATTTTTAGATTAGGGCTTGGGCAGCAAAAGAGCTAAATGCCCGTTTAAGGGCAATGCCCATACAAATTCCCTTTTCATGGCAATGGGTAGATTAGGTTTAACTTTATTTTTATTTTGTAGGTGTATACTGTTAGGGGGTGTTTGTTTGTTTGTTTTTGTAGCAAAAGAGCTGCTAACTTTAGGGCAATGCCCTACAAAAGGCCCTTTTAAGGGCCCTCAAAAAAGCCCTTTTAAGGGCCCTTTGTAGTTTATTCTAGATTAGGCTTTTTTATTTTGTGGTAGTTTTTTGGATAATTTCGGGGTTTTTTGTAATGGTAGGTTTTTTTATTTTTATGTAATTTTAGGTTTTAGTATAAGGTAGCTTAGGTTTTATTTCACAGGTAAGTTTGTATTTATTTTAACTAGGTAGTTATTAAATAGTTAATAACTATTTACTAATTAGTCTACCTAGTTAAAATAAATACAAACTTACCTGTGAAATAAAAATAAAACCTAAGTTAGCTACAATATAACTATTAGTTATATTGTAGCTAGCTTAGGTTTTATTTCACAGGTAAGTATAGGGGTTAATAGATTTAATTAGTGGTAGTGATGTGGGAGGCCAGAGGTTTAGGGGTTAATAGCTTTATTTAGTTGCGTCGATGTCGGGAACGGTGGAATAGGGGTTAATAGATTTATTATAGTGTGGGCGATGTTCGGGTGCAGGGGAATAGGGGTTAATAACTTTAGTATAGTGGCGGAAATATCAGGAGCGGCAGATTAGGGGTTTATAGTTTTAGTTAGGTGGTGGCGATATCGGGAGCGGCAGATTAGGGGTTAATAACATTATGTAGGTGCCGGCGATGTTGGTGGGGGGCAGATTAGGGGTGTTTAGACTCAGGGTTTATAAGAATATATAGAAAAAGGCACAAAAAAAGCGCTAAGTGTTAAAACCAGGGGATTTTAAAAGGATGTTATAATTGGCAAATCTTACCAATAGCCTAAGAAACCTTAATTCCTTTTAAAAGCCGGTATATAACTCCTATAAAGATTTGTAACGTCATTCCAGGAGTAGCCTATAAGAAAAATAAATGCCCAATAACGTCACACTAACGCTATCCAATTGAATCAAGTGGAGCAGCATTTAAATGAGAAGTTTGTCATAACACAGCATCTTGAAAAAGCCCGAACGTGGGGTGAAACGCGTAGAAGCTGTGTGTTCATTGTAAAAGAGCAATCTTTGTATATTGTACCTCACTTTCTCACTTTCTCTGCCGCATTGAAGTCAAAGCTTTATTGCGAGGTATAAGGAGAAACCGGAGGATTAAACCATTCCCTGCGTACAAATAGTACTAAGTGCAGGTGAGGAAGATAACAAGACCGATTCCCTATAGTAACTTGCGCAAGTTTGAAACATCAACAGACGACATGATGAAACATCAACACATGACATATCCAGCAGATGAGAGTCTAAAGCAAGCTAGACATGGAGAAGGGTGAGATAACCTGCATAGCAGGTATACCATCAGTTCATCCACAGGTTGCTATGCTAGACTATTGCTGACAAAACAGACTTTACCTTAACATTTTTGCTCAAGAATATATTCCCAGTGTGGAAACTGCTAACACGACTTTAAGTTTGATAGTGGCTGGCCACTACTATTTAAACGGACTGTATGTGCCGCACTAGGAGGTGTTCATTAACCAAATAATGCAAAGACTGCTTTTCACATTAACCTCGGGCAAATTCTAATATCTAAACTGAGGAGTTTATATTGGTTTTGGATCCAATTTTGTTTTAAAAAAATATTTATTTTGTATCTTTATAGTTGATTTTTGATGTATCCTTACATTGGATGTTTATATATGCAATACTATGTGCAATATTCAGCTTATTTAAGCCTACTAAGAATATAAAATTGTTATTTTTTAAGATTTTTTTTGTATCCTTCATTTATTTGATACATCCTGATAACATTATATCATATATATTTTCTTCAAACATAGTGTCCCTATCGAATTTTTTACTTTGATATAGGTTAATACTGTGTCATTATTCTGTGTGTACCATATCACCAATTATAACATCCTTTTAAAATCCCCTGGTTTTAACACTTAGCACTTTTTTGCACCTTTTTCTATATATTCTTATACATTGTCTTTCTATGTTCTTGTCCAGGAGGAGGATAAGATAAAGAGGCATAAGTGTTTTAAGTTCAGCGCTATACACTTACAATAAAAAACAACACACATTCCTACATAGACTCTGGGTTTATGTCAGGGTGTTAGGTTTAAACGTAACTTTTATTTTCCCCATAGATATCAATGGGGCTGCGTTACTGAGCTTTTCTTTCCACGATCGCAGGTGTTAGACTTTTTTCTGACCCACGCTCCCCATTGATGTCTATGGAGAAACCGTGCACAAGCACGTCAAAACAGCGCTTGTATCTTGTGCGGTATGGAGCTTAAAAGGACCATATCGCAGCACAAGTCGGGTTTTTGAAAACTTGTACTGGCTGCGCTATAGGGGGTTAACTCTTGTTGTGTTCGTTAATTTCCCTATAGAGCGCATAACTCGTAATCTAGGTGAAATAAAATTAATGGCAAACAAACTTACCTAAAATTTTAAAAAGAACAGACATCCTGAAAATTAAACACCACTACTTACAGAATTACATAATATACTATTTGATGGGGAAATTAATTTAATTTTGGAATTGCCATGCTTTTTAATATTTGGGGGTTGATCACAATTGGCTAAGGTCATTTTTTATTCTTTTTTTGGCAAAAATAGTACAATCCAACTGTAGAGACCTCATCAATACCAACCACAAAATTTCAGCTGTCAAAACAAAGTCGATTTTCAGGTAACATAGTGAGGCCCTTAGTAAATTAAAGTGTGGACAATGGTAATCCTCACTGTGGTAGCAGTGCTAGGATAGTTAATACGAAGGCAGTTGGCTTTATGAATCCTTTAATGGCCATATATAGTGTTCTATAGTGTTCCATACTGCTTATGAACTGGCACTGCCAGTACCAAGAAGAGCACCATGTGCAGGCCACCATCTTGTCTGCCCAAGTCTCTCTGCGACCAGGAACTGGAGAAAAAGTTTAAGCAGTTATAAAAGGTAAGTTGAAGCTTTTTACCGGTTCCTCCACTCTAAAGATAACATGCAGATGATAGAGTCCCTTTTCTGGCCATCTCATAGACAGAATTATCATCTTAGATTCAGCAACAATTTTTAAGAATTGAGTACTTTGGGTCTCTATTACTATGTGTGTTCTTAAATGATCCAATCTACTATCTCTCCTTTTGTATGCTTATTGGTTCTGGGAACTTTTCCATTGTAGATTATCTATATTATATTAAGCATTATATGTAAGCTGAAGTAGCCCTTTCATTTTGGTGTTAACCTTTGCATAACGCCAGTGAGATGAGTTCACAAAAAGGTCCAGGGACACTCTGTTTTTCTTAACTAGGGAATCTAGTTTTCCTGTTTACATGAACTTGGGAGTGTGATTACACTGAGATACTTGATCTATGGGCTCAGATTACTAACTTTCTTAGAAGGGTTTATCATAGGAAACTCGTATTAACCTCCCTCTTCCTAACTAAAGTTAACTATTTCATCTGTTGACTATTTATGTTTTTTTTAATATAATGGATTAGGTTTCCAAGAGTAGCCTTCCGCAAGATACAGAAGGATCCATTACAACAAGTGGTAAAGTATACTGTAAAGTATAAAAATTGTGGCCTATATTACAAGTGGAGCGCAAAAATCTTAGCACTATTGAGTGCTGAAGTTCAATAGAACTCCTATTCTTGCGCTGGCATTACAACTTAAAAGTAAAATGTTTATGTGTAAGTGAAAGATTCAGGCATGTTAACATCTGTACGTCGGATAGGGCAACCACGCTTACTACCCTTTCCCCTATACACCTATTGGGCGCTCACCAAAAGCGGTTTTTGGCTTTCGTTTTCACGCTCACCCAAAGATGTGCTAGTACAACTGTGGTAAAGCTGAAGGTGGGTTAAGAAAGGTATTTTACATATTTCTAATAAAAAACAATGTGTAACACTAACATTGTTACAAATGTTGTTCAAGACACAAGATCACTCCTGAGCCTACCTTGGTCATGGAATTTAGTTACGCTTCAAGAAAGGATACCAAAAGAAAAAGTTAATTTGATACGAAAAGTATATTGCATTATTTTATTTTTTGCAAACTCTGTGTCATTAAAGTTTAATTTTGATTTCCATATCCCTTTCACTTACTTATGAATATTAATAAAGTTATTTTAGCTGAATTTTTTAATTTTATTATAAGCCTTATTTAAAATGAAGCTAAGGGTAAAAATGACATAAAATCTAAACGACACATTTTAAAATACGCAACAGCATAAATAACATGTATATGTTGCATATGTATATGCTGTAATTGCCCAGATAAATAAATTGTTGTAGGAAACAATATGGGCTTGTATTTTACAAATTCCAAACTTTCCTTGGTTTCAACATAAAGATACAAGCATTTGTATGGTTTTTATTCTAATATATAAAAATGTAAAAAAGAGAGAAAGAGATCCCAAAATATGAGCGTATAAAAATCAAAACTTTATTCCACAGGTTTAAAAAAAGGGCAGGAAAAACGTCAGGCTGTTCCAGACCAGAAAGCTTGTCTGACCGGTTTCGGTCAATAGACCGTAATCATAGACATACTGGGCTACAAATGTGTGCCCTAAGAACACAATTGGAATGGAACAGCTGTTTACATTTAAAGATATAGGCACATTTAGCACAGAGCTGTGTACATATAAGGACACAAATTAGATAGCAGAGAATTTATGGGCTAGACTTAGACAATAATATAAACATATATTAAAGAACTGACATACAGCAATAATATATAAACACATTCGGCTAGATTACGAGTCTTGCGTTATGAGTAAAAAAGCAGCGTTAAGGCCCATAACGCTGCTTTTTTACTACCGCTGGTATTACGAGTTTTGCAGATTTAGGGGCATTGCACACTTTTTTGGCCTTACCGCAAATCAACTTACGCAATTTGCGTAACGTCTATTTTCAATGGGACTTCTACTGCGCCGGTATTACAAGCTTTTTTTCTTAAGGCCAAAAAGTGAGGGGTACTGCCTATAACGAAGATTTGTAACGCATTCTAAAGTCAGTAGTTATGAGTTTTATGCTACAGCGTTGTAGTGTAAAACTCATAACTAAAGTGCTAAAAAGTACACTAACAAGCATAAAACTACCCATTAACCCCTAAACCGAGGCCCTCCCGCATCGCAAACACTAAAATAAAATTATTAACGAAGATTTGTAACGCATTCTTAACCCCTAATTTATTTAATTGTAGTGTAAGGTTAGGTGTTAGTGTAACTTAGGTTAGGTTTTATTTTACAGGTAAATTTGTATTTATTTTAACTAGGTAGTTAGTAAATAGTTAATAACTATTTAGTAACTATTCTACCTAGTTAAAATAAATACAAACTTGCCTGTAAAATAAAAAATAAACCCTAAGCTAGCTACAATGTAACTATTAGTTATATTGTAGCTAGTTTAGGGTTTATTTTACAGGTATTTAGTTTTAAATAGGAATAATTTAGGTAATGATAGTAGGTTTTATTTAGATTTATTTTAATTATATTTAAGTTAGGGGGTGTTAGGGTTAGACTTAGCTTTAGGGGTTAATAAATTTAATATAGTGGCTGCGATGTTAGGGGTGGCAGATTAAGGGTTAATAATATTTAACCAGTGTTTGTGATGCGGGAGTATGGCGGTTTAGGGGTTAATATGTTTATTATAGTGGCGGCGACGTTGGGGGCAGCAGATTAGGGGTTAATAAATATAATGTAGGTGTCGGCGATGTTGTGGGCAGCAGATTAGGGGTTCATAAGTATAATGTAGGTGGCGGCGATGTCCGGAGCTGCAGATTAGGGGTTAATAAGTATAATGTAGGTGTCGGCGATGTCGGGGGTGGCAGATTAGGGGTTAATAAGTGTAAGATTAGGGGTGTTTAGACTCGGGGTTCATGTTAAGGTGTTAGGTGTAAACATAAAATGTGTTTCCCCATAAGAATCAATGGGGCTGCGTTACGGAGCTTTACGCTGCTTTTTTGCAGGTGTTAGGCTTTTTTTCAGCCAGCTCTCCCCATTGATGTCTATGGGGAAATCGTGCACAAGCACGTACAACCAGCTCACAGCTGACTTAAGCAGCGCTGGTATTGGAGTGCGGTATGGAGCTCAATTTTGCTCTATGCTAACTTTTTGCCTTTTAACGCAGGGTTTAAAAAAACCTGTAATACCAGCGCTGAGTGGTGACAATAACGTGCAAGTTAATACCTCACCACTCATAACGCAAAACTCGTAATCTAACCGATTGTCAATTAATATAACCTAAAAGACCCATTTACCTCCCTCAGCTGCTATTGACAGTTTGTCTTAAATAAACAAAGCTGAGGTAAAGGGTCTATTACCACAAGAATAATATAAAGATAGTTATTTTTATTTTACTATCCGTCTATAAAAAGAACATATCTCAACAAGGCAGTTTGATAAACATCTGCAATGACTAGTGGGATAGATATAGACAATATTGACTATGCATAATAAATGTCAGTCTGAATAAAGGTGAAAAACCTCAAATAAATTAATTGTTAGCTAAACCCAATAATTCTGGTCATAGGGGATTAAGGAACAAATAATTATTTTTTTTAATAAAAAGCAAATGGAAAAGTACTTATGAAAATGAATAGTAATATTAGTAGTAATTTAGTGGTAAATATATATAGTTAATTTCAAACTCTGAATTAAAACCATTTGGAGTGAGAGTATTAAGTCTAAAGATCCAATAGATCTCTTGTCTACACAGTAGGGAAAACGTATCACCTCCTCTAGGGTGTATTTGAATCTGTTCAATCGCTCTCCATTTTAAATTGGAGACATCCTGATTATGCACCTCAAGAAAGTGTCTTGACAGAGCAGAGCATGGTCTCTCTCCCGAGATATGACAGGTGCTCCCTGATGCGTGTACCTACCTCTCGTGTAGTTCTACCCACATAGCTCTTAGAGCAGAGGGTACAATCTATCACGTAAATAATGTAGGTGCTCTTGCAGTTAACGCAACCTCTTGTGTCAAAATTTTCTCCTGAATGGAAAGAGGTAAAAGTTTTACCAATTCTGACATGATCGCATGAGGTGCATGTTCGTCTGCCGCACCTATAGGTACCATTACATTTTAACCAGAAGCTTTGAGAATCTGCCTCTTTTATCAAGCTGGGAGATAAGATATTACCAAGTGTCACATTTTTCTTAGCGACAAACATGCAGCCATTTTCGACTGTATTCCTCAATTTTTTGTCGCCAATCAGTATTGACAAATTCTTGTTCACAAATTTACATACCTGTTCATACTGATTGGAGTATGAGGTGATGAATTTAGGCTTTGCCCTATGGGTGACTCCCCCAAGTCTACGATTGTTTAAGACATTTTTAAAATACAAAAATGTACTTGATTTTTTTTCATGAAGGGCTGAGTTTTTTTATTAAAGTGAAATATGCGTCCTTAAAAGTTACATAATGGTTGCATTTATATATTGCATTTTTCTTTTTGAATAAACATGAAAAAAGAGGCACATAGCTTGACCTACATGGATGCGAATTATAGGAAAATACGCGTCCATCTATAGAAATGATCTTTTTTAGTCGGCCTATTTCACAGGCACTTACCTTTTAACAAAAACAAAAATGTATCTGATAATATCACATGATAAAATAATTACATTTACTTTAGTAAAAAACAAAACTAAACCTGAATGGAATAAAACATTACATCAAATGTACAATTACAAAGAACAGAACGTGTAACTATAACAGCTAAATGTGAATTTTTTACAAAGAAGGTTAGCTGAAGAAGGTAGAAAAATATCATGAAATGTTTGTGAAAAGCTGAAAGCCATATTCCCTATGTCACCCATGATACACTAAAAGCAACATTTGAATCTAACATTTGTAAAAGACAAAAACCAAAAGAAAATGTTAATAGCACCCCACAGATTCATTATAGTCGTGCATTTCTTACAGGCAATCTGTGTTAAAGGGATAGTAGACACATTTTTTTTATTGATTCAGATAGAGAGGCCTATTTATCAAGCCGTCAACTTTCTTGCATTCGCCGGCACCAATACGCTCGCCTGACATCGCCTAACATTGCGGCCGCGGACCTGAATACACTCTCCATATTTATATAAAAAGCTGTCAAAAAGCCGCAAACCAAGTACAGGGGGGCGATGAGCAGTGGACTGTTAACTAACAGTCATCGATTTTGCTGCTATTTGGCTTTTTCCCAGCTTTATTTTTACCCTGTCACTAAACACCGCCACTATCCTAAAAATGTTTAACCCCTATCCCGCCTCTCCTTCACCCCGCTGCAACTAAAGTTATTAACCCCTATCCCGCCTCTCCTTCACCCCGCTGCAACTAAAGTTATTAACCCCTATCCCACCGCAACTCTAATAAACTTATTAACCCCTTTTCCGCCGCTCCCCTACACCGCCGCAACTAACTAAATGTATTAACCCCTATCCCTCCGCTCCCGGAGCCCACCGCAATGCTAATAAAAGGTATTAACCCCTATCCCGCCGCTCCCAGAGCCCACCGCAACTAAATAAATGTATTAACCCCTAAACCTCTGGCTTCCCACATCACTTCCACTTACTAAACCTATTAACCCCTAAACCGCCAGCCCCCCACATCGCCATAAACTAAATTAACCTATTAACCCCTAAACCTAACAACCCGCTAACTTTACATTAAAATTACATCATCCCTATCTTATAATAAATTAAAACTTACCTTTAGAATTAAATTAAACTATATTAAACTATTAATTAATCTACCCTAACTGTTATACTAAAATTACATTAAACTAAAAATTTAAATTAACTATATTACATATTTAAACACCTAACCATACTCAAATAATTTAAATCTACTATTAAAAATGACAAAGTTACAAAAAACTAACAACTAAGTTACACAAAATAACAAACACTAAGTAACAAAAAAAATAAACACTAAGTTAAACAAAAAAAAAAAAAAATCAAATATTTAAACTAATTACAACTAATCTAAGAGCCCTATGAAAATAAAAAAAGCCCCCCCCCCAAATAAAAAAAACCCCTAGCCTACAATAAACTACCAATGGCCCTTAAAAGGGCCTTTTGCAGGGCATTGCCCCAAAGAAATCAGCTCTTTTGCCTGTAAATAAAAATACAAACACCACCCACACAACCAACGCCCCCAAATAAAATTCTATCTAAAAAACCTAAGCTCCCCATTGCCCTGAAAAGGGCATTTGGATGGGCATTGCCCTTAAAAAGGCATTTAGCTCTTTTTCCTTGCCCAAAGTCCCTAATCTAAAATTAAAACCCACCCAATAAACCCTTAAAAAAACTAACACTAACCCCCGAAGACTCTACATCCATCCTCAACGAAGCGGCAGATGTCCTCAGAGTAGCCGGCAGAAGTCTTCATCCAAGCGGGCCGAAGTCTTCATCCAATCTGGCAGAAGTCTTCATCCAGATGGCATCTTCTATCTTCATCCATCCGGCGCGGAGCGGCTCTATCTTCAAGACATCCGGCACGGAGCATCCTCTTCAATCGACGTCTTCTTGAACAATGAAATTTCCTTTAAATGACGTCATCCAAGATTCTATCAGCCAATTGGAATTAAGGTGGAAAAAATCCTATTGGCTGTTGCAATCAGTCAATAGGATTGAGCTTTCATCCTATTGGCTGATCCAATCAGCCAATAGGATTGAGCTCACATTCTATTGGCTATTCCAATCAGCAGGGGGGTATCAATCAACCCGATCGGGTTGAATTCCGGAGATGTCTGTCCGCCTCATCAGAGCAGACGGACAGGGTTATGGAGCAGCTGTTTCTGGAGAGTCTGAAGACTCGCCAGAAACACGGGCCCTCAAGCTCCATTCCGAGCTTGATAAATGGGCCTCAGAGTATGCAATTTTAAACTGAATGTCAATTTTGATGCTAAAGTGCTCGGTTTTTAAAAATTCGATTAAAAACAGGGACACTTTAATTCATCACAATTTACATTTCACTCCTGTTGAGAAAAAAAACTTACCTTTTAATCTTCACAGCAGCTCCAACTTCCTCCACCCGTCGCAAAGCCGCTTCCTGGGTCTAAAATGAGGAATCCGGCTTCCTCCAATCACGGCGTTTAATCAGACACTGATTCCCCCGGGGAGGAGACTTGATTGGAGGATGACCTATCCATCCTTTCTGACGTCAGAAATGGCTTGCAACGACCAGAGGAAGCTGGAGCTGCTATGAAGATTAAAAAGTAAGTTTTTTTTCACAACAGGTGTGAAATGTAAATGTTGATGAATTAAAGTGCCCCTGTTTTTAATCGAATTTTTAAAAACCGGGCACTTTAGCATCAAAATTGACATTCACTTTAAGCAACTTTTTAATTTAGTCCTACTATAAATTGTTCTTCATTCTCTTGCTATCTTTATTTAAAAAGCAGGAATTTAAAGCTTAGGAGCCAGTCCATTTTAGGTTCAGCACCCTGGATAGCCCTTGCTTATTGGTAGCTACATTTAGCAAACCATTAAGCAAGCATAACCCAGGTTCTTAACCAAAAATGGGCCGGCTCTTAAGCTTTATATTCCTGCTTTTTAAATAAAGATAGCAAAAGAACAAAGAAAAAAAATAGGAGTAAATTAGAAAGTTGCTTAAAATTAGATGCTCTATCTGAATTATTAAATAAAAAAATCGGGTTTAGTGTCCCTTTAAGTGTTTCTCAACCTTTTTGTGACAATTAGCCTTGCAAGTAAACATCTTTTGTTTCTCAGTACCCCATCTGCAGCACATAAATATTAGGAGAAAAGAGGCAATCATGGCTATCTCGCAATTTAACAAATTTGCTTTGGATTTTTGCACCAGAGAAAATATACAGAGAAAATATACAGCCACCAGACATACTTTTTCTATTTATGGGAAATTAATTTAAAATATAGTTTTATTAAATGCAATTAATCTTTGTAAATATTAGAACAACAAAGAATAATGAAAACAACTTATAAAGAAAAAGTCACACATGTATAGTGCTTTAACTCTTTAACTGCTGAGCCATTTCCATCCCTGAGCTTTTTTGGAGCGTTATGTGCTGCTTGCATTTAAATTGACAGTCAACACCAAAATTGTTATTATTTAAAAATATAGATAATGCCTTTACTACAAATTCCCCAGCTTTGCGCAACCAACATTGATATATTAATATACTTTATAACATTTAAACTTCTAAATTTCTGCCTGTTTCTAAGCTAATAGAAAGCCTCTTATCACATGCTTTTTATTAGCTTTTCACAATAGGAGACTGCTAGTTCATGTGGGCCATATAGATAACATTGTGCTCACGCCCGTAAAGTTGTGCAAAACACAGCACTAATTGGCTAAAATGCAAGTCAATAGATAATAAATAAAAAAGTCATGTGATCAGGGGGCTGTCAGAAGAGGCTTAGATACAGATAATCACAGAGGTAAAAAGTATATTAATATAACAGTGTTAGTTATGCAAAACTGGGGAATAGGTAATAAAAAGATGATCTATATTTTAAAACAATAACATTTTTGGATAATTTCTAGTGGGAAACCCGAACAAATTTTATATTTTTTAGCAGACCCAGCATATTTAAACTATACCATTATTTTATGTATATATTATGACATGAGAAAAGTGTGATAAATGGTTTTTTTTTTAAATAAACAAGATTGTAAACAATAGTATGTGTATGTCTACTGTAAAAAGAAAAAGGGGGTATCCCCTTGTAAAAAAAGGCAACTTGTTTATAGGTGTATAACTTTGATCTGCACATATGGGCTCCCATTAGCCTCTACTCATATAAATGCACAATTGTCAATGCCTGTTAATCAATATTACGAAAGTGATCAGATATCGGTTAAAAGAAGGGCTTATGGGCTTTAAATCTAGGTGCCTTAAAGGCCATTTTAATGAACTGTTACAGGCCAATGCCCTGTTTACAATTTTTTTTTTATTATTATTATTTAAAAAGAGCAGATTATTGCCTTTCAAATGATTGGGGTTTCTATGATTTAAGGTAGCTGAGATTGAGGCATACTTACCCTCTAAATCCAGCTCTCTTAACTCCTCTGCAGCAACTTGGCTGTAGTGACATCCTTGATAACCCAGGTTTCCCCCTGTGATGCCGGGGTACTAGGCCACTAGAGATGCGGGGGGCATCTGCACTAAAAGCATTGTGTGGATGATGACATGTGAGGGGTAATAATGTGCCTCTTATTTTATAAAAAAAAACTCTTTAACCCCTTGAGTGCTAACGACGGCTCAGAGTTTCCCACTCTGGTGCTAACGACGGCTCAGAGCCGTCGCTGGCACTCTCCCACATTGAGGGAGATCTGGGAGCTCCCACCCGATCCTAACCCAGCGATCAGACCTGCATAGTGACAGGCATCGCCGGGGCTTCCCGTTTTGCATGGTGACGTCACCGCGCAACTTTATTAACAAACTAACAATACAAAGTATAGGGAAAAGGGGCATGCTGCTTAGACGCCTGTATCTCAGGCATCTAAGCAGCTACAGACCCCCAAGACCCACCATTGGAAAGGTAACCTTTCCAATGATGTAAGTCTTGGGGATCTGGAAAAAAAAATATAAAAGTTAAAAAAAAAAATTAAAAAATTAAAAAAAAACAAAAAACCCTTCAATCACCTTAGCACTCAAAGGGTTAAAGAAAAACATGAAAATAAAATCTTACATTTCAGTATATAATGAGGGAAGTAATATTTGTGGTGCTGTCTTTCTAGGTCTATCTATTCATTTCATACACATTGTAGGTGACTCATTTCCCCGGCACACTTGGGTACAGTACATGTTATGTAGGACATTTTACTTGTGATCTTTTACTTTGCAGCTTTATCTGATACCTGTGACATTTTTTGACAGTTATAGACTGTAGCTGGCACTTTCACTGAAGCACTCTGCTATTGTTTAAGTTCTAATAACTCTTTAACCTGAGTCAGTTACAGTTAGCCAGCTGTCCACCATAAAAATACTGGATAATCTGTTGGTGATGGTGACTAGTGATGTCGCGAATTGTTCGCCGGCGAATAGTTCCCGGCGAACATAGCATGTTTGCGTTCGCCTTGGCAGGCTAACATATGGGATGTTCGATCCGCCCCCTATTCGTCATCATTGAGTAAACTTTGACCCTGTACCTTACAGTCAGAATACACATTACAGCCAATCAGTAGCAGACCCTCCCTCCCAGACCCTCCCAGACAGCATCCATTTTAGATCCATTTGGAAGCTGCATTCTTAATGAGAGGAGGGACAGTGTAGCTGCTGCTGATTTAATAGGGAAATTGATAGCTAGGCTAGTGTATTCAGTGTCCACTACAGTGCTGAAGGACTCATCTGATCTCTGCTGTAAGGACAGCACCCCAAAAAGCCCTTTTTAGGGCTAGAACATCAGTCTGCTTTTTTTTTTTTCCTGTGTAATCTAATTGCAGTTGCCTGCCTGCCAGCGTGTGTGTCAGGCTCACAGCGTATACTGTGCCCACTTGCCCAGTGCCACCACTCATATCTGGTGTAACAGTAGTGTACATTTAAAAAAAAAAAAACATTTTTGACTGTGAAATAATAGCAGACAGCTGCCAGTACCCAAGATGGCCGCCAATAAGGCAGATGGGGAGGGTTAGAGAGCTGTTTTGGGGGGGGGGGGGGGGGGATCGGGGAGGTTGGGGGCTAAGGGGGGATGCTAAACCACAGCATATGTAAATATGCTAAAAAATTAAAAAAAATTTAAAAACCTTTTATTTTAGTACTGGCAGACTTTCTGCCAGTACTTTTGATGGTGGGGACAATTGTGGGGTGGGGGAGGGAAGGGAGCTGTTTGGGAGGGATCAGGTAGTCTGATGTGTCAGGTGGGAGGCTGATCTCTACACTAAAGCTAAAATTAACCCTGCAAGCTCCCTACAAACTACCTAATTAACCCCTTCACTGCTAGCCATAATACACGTGTGATGCGCAGCAGCATTTAGCGGCCTTCTAATTACCAGAAAGCAACGCCAAAGTCATATATGTCTGCTATTTCTGAACAAAGGGGATCCCAGAGAAGTATTTACAACCATTTGTGCCATAATTGCAAAAGCTGTTTGTAAATAATTTCAGTGAGAAACCTAAAATTGAGAAAAAAAATAAAGTTTTTTTTAAATTTGATCGCATTTTGCGGTGAAATGGTGGCATTAAATATACCAAAATGGGCCTAGATCAATACTTTGGGTTGTCTATTACACTACACTTAAGCTAAAATTAACTCTACAAGCTGCCTACATGCTCCCTAATTAACCCCTTAACTGCTGGGCATAAAACACGTGTGGTGCGCAGTGGCATTTAGCAGCCTTCTAATTACCAAAAAGCAACGCCAAAGCCATATAAGTCTGCTATTTCTGAACAAAGGGGATCCCAGAGAAGCATTTACAACCATGTATGCCATAATTGCATAAGTTGTTTGTAAATAATTTCTGTGAGAAACCTAAAGTTTGTGAAAAAGTGAACAATTTTTTTTTATTTGATCGCATTTGGCGGTGAAATGGTGGCATTAAATATACCAAAATTGGCCTAGATCAATACTTTGGGTTGTCTACTACACTACACTTAAGCTAAAATTAACTCTACAAGCTGCCTACATGCTCCCTAATTAACCCCTTCACTGCTGGGCATAAAACATGTGTGGTGCGCAGTGGCATTTAGCAGCCTTCTAATTACCAAAAAGCAACGCCAAAGCCATATAAGTCTGCTATAATGGCATGTCTGGCACACAGTGTTGGGGCAAGGGTCCATCTGACCACTGATACCTGGTCTGCAAAGCATGGTCAGGGCAGGTATATCACCTACACTGCGCACTGTGAAGCGGGCGTAACCCTTACACGTAACCCTTACACTACCTGATCGATACAATATCATACCTGATGTTTTAAAGCACGTTATTCCAAACAATTTAGGAATGTTACGTGATTTATGCCCTTTATGGATTAAAACCAGACTCTGCATCAACTATGTAATTTTCCATGGGAGTTTTGCCATGGATCCCCCTCCGGCATGCCACAGTCCAGGTGTTAGTGCCCTTGAAACAACTTTTCCATCACTATTGTGGGCAGAAAGAGTCCCTGTGGGTTTTAAAATTTGCCTGCCTATTGAAGTCTATGGCAGTTCGCCAACTTTTGTGGAAGTTTGAGTTCTCCGTTCGCGAACCCAAACTTTTAGGTTCGCGACATCACTATTGGTGACTAAGCACGATGGTATGTGGGGTCATAAAATGCCCCCAAAAGCTTTACCTTAGGCCCCACATGTATAATTTTCACAACTGAGCAGTCATTTTATCTCTTGGCTGCCAGTAACATACAAATCAATAATTGTATCTCTTTAGCTCAGAGTAACACATGTAAACAGAAGTGATTGACCCCCTTGATTACCCTCCACTTTTTTCTGCTAAATGTTTAATGCCTTGAGGCATAGGAGGCCTTCTACATTTAGCTATCATAAAATCTAAAAAAAAGTAACTATTTTAACGTTTATAACATATAATTTTAACATTTAGCTATCATACAGGGACTTTTAAAACTGGACATTTAAGTGCCCAGTATTTTTCTGAAGATTTTACTGGACATCCTGCTAAAATACTAGACTGCCCCGTTGAATACAGGACACCTGGCAACCCTAGTTACAGTGAGTAAGCAGGTGACTAGTCCAGCAAAGGAAATACAACTTGGTCTGTTAGGAATGCTTGACAATAGAATTTAGAAGCACACTTTTCTGATATATACTGACTGGGAAAACAAACATAATGAATCTGTAAGCCCTCCACTTGCCAATGCTCCAAGTATCCCCAAGAGTAGACGTACAACAGTGTTGAAAATAATAAGCAATATCTGTCTCTGTTTTTTCCAGAGCCTTGTGGGGTCTGAATGGGTTAATTTGTATGCGGGCATTATTAGTCAGGAGAGGCCAGTCTTGTTTAATGAGGCTATAAAATGTAGCTAGTTCTGAGTATGTCTGTTTATTTTTTCTAAATCTTTTTCTATCCTTGTTTAAATTCTTGCATTCCAGCTAGTATCAGTAAACACTTAAGTTCCTGGTTATCTTGATAGGCCAAATATATGAATGTATGTACACAACTCTTTGTACACAAACCTGCAATCTCCCAACTTCACTCCCAGTCACCCCCTCTGCCACTCTCTGCACCCTCCTCCCAACCACAGAGCAAAGTGGCTTCCCTTTTGTCTTCCTCTCACCTCACTACCTGCCCACTTGACCCTATTGCTTCACATCTAATTCCCCCTCTGTCTCCCACCCTCACTCCGGCTTTTACTCACATATTCAACCTATCCCTTTCTACCGGCTCATTCCCTGCCTCCTTCAAACATGCAAAGGTCACCCCCATCCTCAAAAAAACCCTCCATTGACCCTAACTCCCCTGCAAACTACTGCCCCATATCACTGCTCCTGCTAGCTTCAAAATAACTTGAAAAACTAGTTTTCAATCGCCTAACCCAATTCCTGTCCTCCAACTCATTGCTCGACCCCCTGCAATCTGGCTTCCGTCCCCAACTCTCAACTGAGACTGCCCTCACCAAGGTTACTAACGATCTCCTTTCTGCTAAAAACAAAGGCTACTACTCTATACTCGTCTTACTGGACCTCTCTGCTGCCTTCGACACTGTTGACCATCCCCTTCTCCTACAGACTCTCAGCTCTCTTGGGGTCTGTGACATTGCCCTCTCCTGGATTCACTCTTATCTCTCTAAAAGATCCTTCTCCATCTCTTCTGCTGGTGACTCCTCCTCTCTTTTGCCTCTGTCTGTTGGAGTACCTCAAGGCTCTGCCCTGGGTCCTCTACTCTTCTCTATTTACATTTCTTCACTGGGTAAACTTATCAACAGCTATGGCTTCAGCTATCATCTCTATGCTGACGATACCCAGATCTACCTTTCCACCCCTGCACTCTCTCCTTCTGTCAATTCTCACATCAGCGACTGCTTATCTGGCATTTCCTCGTGGATGGCCTCTCACCACCTAAGTATAAACATGTCCAAGACCAAACTACTTCTAATTCCCCCCTCTAACTCTACTCCAGTTTCTAATTTTTCCATCACTGTTGGCGGCACCACTATCTCCCCATCACCCCAAGTCCGCTACCTTGGAGTCACGCTTGACTCAAATCTGTCCTTCATTTCCCACATCCAATTGCTCTCTTCATCCTGCCGCAACCACCTACGCAATATCTTCAAAATTCATCCGTTTCTAATTGCTGAAACTACTAAACAGCTAATCCACTCACTGGTAATTTCCCGACTTGACTACTGTAACAACTTACTAACTGGCTTCCCTCTCTCCCACCTCTCTCCCCTCCAATCCATCCTAAATGCATCTGCCAGACTAATCCACCTCTCTCGATGCTCTGTTTCTGCTGCACCTCTTTGTGAGTCCCTTCACTGGCTCCCCATTCACAGCAGAGTTAAATTAAAAATTCTCACCCTGACCTACAAAGCCCTCACCAATGCTGCCCCACCCTACCTGTCCTCACTTATCAACAAATACACTCCTGCCCACCCCCTAAGATCCAACAATGACCTGCTTCTTGCATCCTCTACCATCACCTCCTCTCATGCTAGACTACAGGACTGTCATACTCTGCAAGGGAGCAGGTTCAGGAGTAAGGAGCTGTTTTGCAGAGGTGTCAGGTTTTGGGGTTAATGTTGTGTTTTGTCTGAGTGAGTCTTTCCTTTTAGGCATAATTAAACAGGTACAACGTTTTAGGAAATAAAGGAGATGGTTTTATTTATAGGATAAAGCAATGTAGAGATATGCAATTAGATAAGACAAAGTCTATAGGTTGTAGTATAAGGCAGGAATACAGTTCTTTGTAATAACAGGCAGGAATGCAGTGCTTTGTAATAACAAACAGGATATTTGCATATGCTGTAGACTGGAACTGTGTAATAACACTCAGGAAAGCAGAGCTTTGTAATAACAAGCAGGAATGCAGATCTTTGGAATAACAAACAGGATATTTGCATATGCTGTAGACTGGAACTGTGTAATAACACTCAGGAAAGCAGAGCTTTGTAATAACAAGCAGGAATGCAGAGCTTTGTAATAACAAACAGGATATTTGTATATGCTGTAGACTGGAACTTTGTAGAAACAAACAGGATATTTGCATAAACTGCAATTTGGAACTTTGTAGAAACAAACAGGATATTTGCATAGACTGCAATTGGAACTTTGTAGAAACAAACAGGATATTTGCATAAACTGCAATTGGAACTTTGTAGTATTAGGAAACAAGCAAGCAAAAGTACCTGAGTCAGTCCTTAGTAAAGAAAGTTTTAGGCAAGCTCAATTGCCAGAAAATCAGTCCAAAAATGAAACACAGTGCCAAGGGATTATCCAGAAGAGTAGTCAGTAATTGTAGCAGAAATCAGGAACCAGGAAATCCAACAAATCTGTATTTCACACAGGATACAGGAGCAGAGAGTCTTTCAGAGTATCACTCTTAATGTGAAAGCACAGAATTGCAAACAAACCTCCCAGATAAAGCAGGCTGCTGATTAAATGATTTCTTTCAGCTGGCAAGCAGGTGGAGCCAGAGAGCCAAAGTTGCAGCAAACAGAAAAACACAATATTCCTTTCCTGTGATCAAGACATCTGGTGGCATAGTGGTAAAACAACAGGCTGGGAAATAACAGCTGCAGAAATAGAGACAGGTCCCAGGTTCAATTCCAGGCTGAACCCTGACAAGGACTTCTCTTGTGCGGCACCAACCCTCTGGAATGCACTTCCTCATGCTGTCAGACTTGCCTCTAACCTCTTCTCCTTTAAACGTTCCCTAAAGACCTTTCTGTTCAGGGAAGCTTATCACCCGACTTCTTAACATACTAACTTCACTTAACTAACAGCATCCCTCTATCTCCTCACTAATATCATTATCACCTTTGCAGTCCCCACCTCCTGTTTCCCATCCTACCCATCTAGATTGGAAGTTCCCACAGGAATAGGGACCTCAATTCCCCCTGTTTTTGTCTGTAAAATTTTGTCTTATCGTATTATTTCTCCATTGTACTGTTATCCTTGTACCCATGGGCAGGGTTGCAGAATCTGTTGGCGCTTTATAAATAAACAATAATAATAATAATAACATAGGGAATGTCTCATAAAAAGTAGACACTAGTTTATCCCTGACCTTTGCCCTTTTTTTTTTTTCTTGATATATGGTCAAACACAGTAAAACCTACAATTCTGATGTGTACAACTGTTATTTACTTATGTTGTAACCATATTTGTTAAAACCCTTGCATTTTTTTAGCTAGCCAATCATAAACTGTAATAGCCTAGATGTGAAATGTATAAATACCTGGGAAGGGGACCGACCCCCCCAGAGAAAACGTTGTATTGTTTCTCTCCATACTGCAGTGTGTAATCAATAAACAAACTCTTTTTAACCTGTCTTGGTCTGAAGAAGTTATTAAGTCCAGGGTGAGTATATCACCAACACATGGCGTAGTCGGCCGGATGGCAAAATCTCAGACAGCAGTCCAAGTGGCAAAGACTTTCTGCTCCAGGGACACTCAATTAAGACCGGTCTTCTGAATGGTAAGAACATTTTTGTTTTTAGTTTAACAGTAATTGAGTGTCTCTGGGTAACGGGTCAGAGCTTTTTGGCGTTTTGGGTGACGCTATCCTAAGAGGCTTTGTTTATTGATTTATTAATGTTATGTGTTGTATTGTGTAAATTGTTTTTGTAAAAAAGTTAAAACTTGTGACCTAGGAGGGTGTCTATTTAAAGGCAACTGGTATTAGGAGACTGGGTTTACAGTTCTAGCCGCCCAACCTGACTGCAAGTCCCACCGGACGTTAACCAGTCAGTGTTTGAATGCAAGGGGAACTGTGACAAACCTATATCCGAAACAGTGACCTGGCAGACACCGTAAGAGGGAACATAGTTACCTGTTATCTGATTTGTTTAGGAAAACCTTGTGGATAAGTCCTGATTAGACAGCTTTATTTCTTGTATGAGCACTGATAGTATTCCCAGTGAAGAAAATATTGTTAATCTTAGGAAGGAGCTATCCTGGGTAGATGTAAGACTGCAGCAGTCATTTAAGGGGACAGTATACACTCATTTTCATATAACTGCATGTAATAGACACTACTATAAAGAATAAGATGCACAGATACGGATATAAAAATCCAATATAAAACTGTTTAAAAACTTACTTAGAAGCTCTCAGTTTGCTCTGTTGAAAAGGTAGCCGGAAAGCCCACTGCAAGTGGGAAATAAGACACACACCCTAGTCCCCTTCTTTTTCATATGAAATGACCCTTTACACAAACAGGAGCAAGCTGGAGTAGGTAGCCGACGGTATTCTCATAATACTTTTGGCCTTGGTTAGGAGTCTGAAAATCAGAGCAATGTTATTTAAAAATAAGCAAAATTATACATTTAAAAAAAAAAAAAACAACAACAACAACTTTATGGGCTATATAAATAGATCATCTACAAAACATTTATGCAAAGAAAAAAATGAGTGTATAATGTCCCTTTGAGGACAAACACGTGGTGTATTGTTGCCAGGTTGGGGTGAAGGTTCCCCTGATACAATACAATTCTCTTTTGTTTTGTTGGTTTCGTTGTTTTAGTTTTTTAGAATTTGTGTTAATCGTAAGTAAAAAAACCAAGTGACATTTAAAAAATATTAAAAAAGTAAATAAATAAGTTAAAAGTAAAAAGTCAATTTAAAATGGGACATAGTTCCTCTAAAGGCTGTTCCACTAATCTTAAATGGCCAAAGGGTTCCCCAGCAGAATATATGAATCAACACCATGGCCCTTTTTGTAATAAGTATCATACTAAATGGTCCTGACTAACTCAAATTAAAGGGTCCAATATATGGACAGAGGGTGGCTCTTGGAACCTAGATAAAATAAATACCCTAAGTAATGTTTTAACAGAGGTTTCAAAAAAGAACAACCTTACATCAGAAGAGTGGAAAGCATATTTTAAATGGAATACTGAGGCAGTAAAAAGACAGTGTGAGTCGTTAAAGGCTTCGCTAGAGGATAATTATCAAAAAAAGAAATTAAAAACTTAGAATTAAATCTCCCACTAACAGAAGAAAAAGAGCAAAAAAAAATAAGAAAAAAAAGAGTGCAAGAGGTAAAATAATAAAATGTTTCAAAAGGTGGGACACATGAGCAAAGATTGTTGGTCACCCCAGCAGCACAAAAACCCAGACACAAGAGCTGCACGTAAGAGGGAGGGGTATAGGAATACTGATAGGAGTAAAAGTATGTGTTAGAAAAGTTTGTTGTTTTAATGATTAAAAGATTAAATAATACATTAAAACTGTGCTTTATATTCTTTAAGTGGGTAAATCATGTTTTAGTGTTCGTTATCAGGGAGTACCCATGGACAAAGTAATTGTATATTATACAATTTTGTGAAAATAGGAATAATGGAGAGGAAATGTATTTCTTTGTTAGATGGTTCAGAATGTAATGCTCATGAAAATGTGTATAAATATTGAAGAGGTGCTGGAGGTATGTAAGGAGATATTAGAAGTTTGTATGGTGGGTTTTCTACCTTAGGAGTGAATATTTTTGAAGTTTTAATTAGTGGTCGATTGTCAGTGTTCAATGTATCTCTGTTGTATGATTTTTTCAGAGCAATAGTGCACAATGTGTAGTTAAAGGTAAATGTTGTATTTTGAACTTTTTGTGTATAAGGTTTATTGTGTTCTCCACTGAAATTACACAGAATTGTTGATGGTAAATTATTTGCCGCAAATTTTCATTTATATACATATTGTCTTGTATTGATTTGCAGAACTGGCCAGCTGCAATAATTATGCAAAGACAATATTTAGTTCAAATAATATTTAGTGGATGAATACAATTAAACCAGGTATAATCTTAATGAAGATGTTTGTATATGGTTGTTTAACTTCTCTTACTTAATTTTTCAAGTGGAATAAAATGTTTTAACTATAAAAAAAAATGTGACACAGATAAGACTTTGAGCAGTCAGACAGTAAAAACATAGGAGCTGCGGTGCTATAAGAAAAGGGAGGAGGGGGAGAGGGGACTGTTTAACCCTAAGAAGAATGCAGACTCTGACTGACTGCCAGTTATTGTTAGACAAAGCACATATCAGAACCTTTGAGTGTAACTGTAGGTCCTGAAACAGAATGACATGTTCCAAAACTGTTCAATAATGTCATTAGGAAATACTTACTGTGTAAACTTAATGTGTCTGGAGGGGAACAACAAAGTGTATGCCTGCCTTGGAGTGATAATTGCAGAAGATTTGTGACTAATAAAATCAGCAAGGGAAATGTTTTATTGAAATTAAAGGGACATGGTACTTGACATTTTTATTGTATAAAAAAAAAAAATAGATGGTCCCTTTGTTACCCATTCCCCAGTTTTACATGATCAACTCAGTAGTATTGATAAACTTATTTTACCGCTGTGATTACTTGGTATCCAAATCTCTGCAGACTGCCCACTTATCTCTGTGTTTTTTAGAAACTTGCAATTTGGCAATTAGTGCTGCAGCCTATGAGCCTGCCTAGTTTTAGCCTTTAACAAAGAATACCAAGCAGATTTGATTATAAAAGTAAATTTTAAAGTTGTTTGAATTACATGCACTATCTAAATCATTAAGGTTCAATTTTATTGATCCTTTAAAGAGAAATATAAATTACCCTGTATTTTACAATACCCCCTGTGTAAAATACTGGCGACTATTAGTTTAACATTGCTCAGAAACATAAATAAAAAGAGAGAAGCGCTCAACCTGGAAACGAACAATAGCATAATAGCTTGTTCTATGGCTAGTTACCACCTAAGAAGCAGCCTCTTTTTGCTCAACATGTGCCTTTCACAGAGAAGAACTTTCCTGAAGCATATAAGTCTGATCCTGACTTCACAGTACAGTCCAGCCCCGAAATACCAGGCAATCCCTCTCTGAACGAGAGAAACAGCAAAACCCCAGACTTACGTTTCGGCCTATTGTGGGCCTTGTCAGTGAGGTGCAGCCATATCCCTCTAGGCACACTGAGCAACGGGTCCACGTCTGGATTCCCGCATCACACTTAGGGAGACTTCCCAAAATGTCATAATTTGCATAAATAAAAAGAGAGAAGCGCTCAACATGGAAACGAACAATAGCATAATATCTTGTTCTATGGCTAGTTACCACCCAAGAAGCAGCCTCATTTTGCTCAACATGTGCCTTTCACAGAGAAGAACTTTCCTGAAGCATATCAGTCTGATCCTGACTTCACAGTGCAGTCCAGCCCCGAAATACCAGGCAATCCCTCTCTGAACGAGAGAAACAGCAAAACCCCAGACGTACGTTTCAAATTATCAAATGATAAAGCCCAATAGGGCGAAACGCGTCAGGGGAGAGTAGTGAACATGTTCACACTCTATGGCCCATATTTATCAAGCTCCGTACGGAGCTTGAAGGGCCGTGTTTCTGGCGAGTCTTCAGACTCGCCAGAAACACAAGTTATGAAGCAGCGGTCTAAAGACCGCTGCTCCATATCCCTGTCCGCCTGCTCTGAGCAGGCGGACAGACATCATCGGAAATCAACCCGATCGAGTACGATCGGGTTGATTAACACCCCCTGCTGGCGGCCCATTGGCCGCGAGTCTGCAGGGGGCGGCGTTGCACCAGCAGCTCTTGTGAGCTGCTGGTGCAATGTTAAATGCGGAGAGTGTATTGCTCTCCGCATTTAGCGAGGTCTTGCAGACCTGATCCACACTGTCGGATCAGGTCCACAAGACCTTTGATAAATAGAGGCCTAGGTGTTATTTTATCAGCCCGGTATTTATTAGAATGTTTCTCCCAATCACACACTTATAGTTAAAATGTTTATAGTCTGGGTTGTGCCAGACTTAGTATAGCTGATACACACGCTTTTATTATTTGCAGGGAACAGAGGTTGACAGTTCTAACAGTGGTCCCACAATTACGTTACATATTACAGCCTATGGTATGAATGAGGGATCTCAGTTGACACGCTTACGCCGTGTGGTATGAATGAGGGATTTTAACTGACTCGCTGATGCCGTGACTAAACGGAAACAATGTGTATCATATCTTAAGTGTTGCAGTTCAATGCACGCTACATCGCAACTATCTGTAGTTAATATGTACTCTATGTTACAGCGCACACAAGCACGCTAATCCCTGTGGTCCTTATTAGACCATATTAGTCTTAACATTAGCCTTCACTATGATAGTTATTCAAAACGGAGTATTGAGATTAAGTGGTTAGACACTACAGCCGTTACAGTGTTACATATATATTGATTTGTAAGGGCGCCTTACTGAATTAGACACATATGATACGAATAATCTGTTAATATAATAATAGCACTATCCTTTGGCTGTGATAGTTAACCCTTTATCATAAGGATGATTAGACCAATTCATCTGTATATACTTACATATTTATTTGAATTACCTACACCGGCATTTATAAGCTCCCCTGTTCTCAGACAGACCTGAGGGAACGTGCACAAATAAGAGTTCTAGTGATTTTTATTTATTTGGAAAGAAATAGAGAATTATGTATCACAGTATTACAGTGTTTATTAGATCTGTGTAACAACAGCAACTCACATATATACGGAGTTATTTCAACAATATATGTTGGCAGATATTCATACTGAACTTTATTAATACTGACACTATCAGGCCCATTTATCAAGCTCCGTACGGAGCTTGAAGGGCCGTGTTTCTGGCGAGTCTTCAGACTCGCCAGAAACACAACTTATGAAGCAGCGGTCTAAAGACCGCTGCTCCATAACCCTGTCCGCCTGCTCTGAACAGGCGGACAGGAATCGCCGGACATCAACCCGATCGAATACGATCGGGTTGATTGACAGCTCCCTGCTGGCGGCCGATTGGCCGCGAGTCAGCAGGGGGCGGCGTTGCACCAGCAGCTCTTGTGAGCTGCTGGTGCAATGTTAAATGCGGAGAGCGTATTGCTCTCCGCATTTAGCGAGGTCTTGCGGACCTGATCCGCAGTGTCGGATCAGGTCCGCAAGCCCTTTGATAAATGGGCCTGTTAATGAGACGTGTTGACTTTTATCAAGTGACTTAATGCTATGAGTGACTTGTAAGTTTAGTTATTTACCAGAATGATGGGGAAAACAGTGTTGGCTGTTAAAGTCTTATAACCAATACGATCAGTTTGGTGTTACTCTTACTGATACACTAATACAGTCTTCACAGTTTCCATTATTAGCCTCCTTAGTCTGCCAAGAGCCACTGATGCAAGCTAGTATTGAACTCAGGATTGAATTGATATTACACATATTATAGCAAATTCTAAATACTAGTATATGTGGACTGAACACAATGACAGCTATATGAGGAGATCCTGACACTTTGATATAATTGTCAGTTGATACATAGAATGACCAACCTTACAAAAGTGAAGCGAGTGAATGAGTACCATTACACCATTTATGGTTCACCTGAGTCCCATATACCCTGTATACACATAATTTTCGAAAGTGAACTTTTTTTGAACCCTCACCTCTGACCGGAAATTCATGGTTATTGCTGTATTTCACAGTGGTATCAGCTCACTTATGTGATTGAATACTATACTATGTGAGTTTTTTCTCTATTTAGCAATTTGAGAGAACCATAGGATCACTACTAATTAGATCACTAGCAACACAAATATATATAGGCTGAATCCTATTATATAGTGATCAATATTATTTAGTATACCTAGTAATTACACCGGTGCATTTTTTATCTTGTATGTCATTTCACCAAACAATTTTGGTTTTTAAGTTTTGTTATTAATAAAAGTTATATTTTATTTATCCTGTTAGGGAATACTACCCTTGAGTCAGGGCATAGAGTGCTATATATGCATACTTTTGGAGCATGGTTATTCTCTTATACCCATTCTCCTATGTGGTAGTAGCATCTGGTATATGCCTAGTTGGTTAGGAGTTCATCTTACAACACAAATAATGACCTAAAACATACCTCCTGGCTATGTCAGAACTAGCTAAGAAGAAAGTAATATGGTAGGCTTCAAATCATAGAATGGCCAACACAGTCTCCAGACATAAACCCCACTGAGGTGTTTAGGGATGAACTGGGCAGAAGTATGAAAGCAAAACAACCTACAAGTGCAACACATTTGTATTAACTTCTGCAACAGTGTTGAGAAGAACTTTCTCAAAAAATATTTGATTCCCATTGTAGAAAGAATGCCAAGAGTATGTTTGGTTGTTATATCTGCAAAAGGTGACTATTTGATAAGTTAAATATTTAGATAACATTTTGTTAAACATAACAATTCCATAATTTATTTTTATTTATCTCCAATAGTTTATTTCTTCTATGCTTTTTTTAGATGACATTTAGACATTAAACTGCATACATTTCTATAAAAAATGGAAAATAGGGGTTGTTCGAAAACTTTTTAAACCATACACAAAGAGGAGCTGTGAAACCTAAACTTTTTCTTTCATGATTCAGATAGCGCATGCAATTTGAAACAAGTTTTTAATTTACTTCTATTATGAAATTTTCTTTGTTCTTTTGGTTTTTATTTGTTGAAAAGCAGGCATATTAGTTCAGGAGCATGCCCGTGTCTGCAGCACTATATGGCAGCAGTTTTGCAAAAATGTTATCCATTTGTAAGAGCACTAGATGGCAGCACTATTTCCTGCCATGTAGTGCTACAGACACCTACCTAGATATATATTTTAAAAAAAGATAAAAGAAGTAAACTGGAAACTTTTATTTTAAAACGTATGCTTTGTCTGAATAACTTACTTAGAAGTAAGGTTTTTGGGTTCGTCGGGTTGTGCTCACATTATGAGTTGAAAGCAATTTGTTTTCACTTGCGTTAGCCCTTCAAGCGCAAACAACGAAACTTACAATATCGCGTGTGCGTTCACATATTCTCCCATAAAAGTAAATGGAGAAAAAAAAAGGGGGGGGCACCCCAAACTGGCGCAAACCTCATTGAATATTCTCATGTGCGCTAACCCGACATGAAAAAATGAATATATTGTGTATATAAATATATATATATATATACTTATCAATATGAGATTGTACTCTTTGATTTGCTTTTTGAGCTTCCATCAAGTATTGATATATTCACATATGACTCAGCTCTTCATTTTCAAACTTTTTTATTGTAACATAATGCAACGTTTCGGCCTCCACCTGGGCCTTTGTCAAGATAACAATACAGTGAACATCACCACCCTTATATACTCTCTAGTACTCACAAGCCACTCCCAACTCCCAGGGTGCACAGCTTCTCTGCCATTTAGAGTAAATATGAACCATTTGCAGACTTTGCTTCTTGTTCCTCATGTTACTAATTCTAGCTAGAAAATACAAAGCATCCAAATATTAGTAGTGGTTTGTGATACACAGTGATTAAAAACATACGGCTAGATTAAGAGTTTTGCGGTAAGAGCTGCTCGGTACTAACTTGCAAGTTATTGCCACCGCTCATTTACCTACAGCGCTGGTATTACAGGTTTACAAAAACCCAGTGTTAGCAGGCAAGAAGTGAGCATAGAGCAAAATTGAGCTCCATACCGCACTCCAATACCAGCGCTGCGGTAAGCTGTTTTTACGTGCTCGTGCACGATTTCCCCATAGACATCAATGGGGAGAGCCGGCTGAAAAAAAAGTCTAACACCTGCAATAAAAGAGCGTAAAGCTCTATAACGCAGCCCCATTGATTCATATGGGGAAACTAAATGTATGTTTACACCTAACACCCTAACATAAACCCCGAGTCTAAACACCCCTAATCTGCTGCCCCCGACATTGCCGACACCTACATTATACTTATTAAACCCTAATCTGCCATCCCCCAATGTCGCCGCCACCCACACTTATTAACCCCTAATCTGCCACCCCCAATGTTGCTGCCACCTACCTACACTTATTAACCACTAAATCCCTAGTCTAAACACCCCTAATCTGCTGCCCCCAACATCACCGACACCTACATTATACTTATTAACCCCTAATCTGCCGCCCCCCATGTTGCCGCCACCTACCTACACTTATTAACCCCTAATCTGCCGCCCCCAATTTCGATGCCACCTACACTTATTAAACCCTAATCTGCCGTCCCCGGCATCGCTGACACCTACATTACAATTATTAACCCCTAATCTGCCGCCCCCGACACCTACATTACACTTATTAACCCCTAATCTGCCGCCCCCAACGTCGCCGCCACTATACTAAAATTTATTAACCCCTAACCCTAACACCCACTAACTTTAATGTAATTAAAATAAATCTAAATAAAACCTACTATTAAAGGGACAGTCTACCATAGAATTGTTATTGTTTTAAAAGATAGATAATCCCTTTATTACCCATTCCTCAGTTTTGCATAACCAACACAGTTATATTAATATACTTTTACCTCTGTGATTACCTTGTATCTAGAAACCTTCTTCCAGCCCCCTGATCACATGACTGTGACTGTTTATTATCTATTGTCTTGCATTTAGCATTGTGTTGTGCTAGATCTTAAATAACTCCCTGTGCCTGAACACTGTTATCTATATGGCCCACGTGTACTTTCTGTCTCTTTGTGTTGAAAACAGATTTAAAAAGCCTGTGATAAGAGGCAGCCCTCAAAGGCTTAGAAATTAGCATATGAGCCTACCTATGTTTAGTTAAAACTAAGAATACCAAGAGAAAAAAGCAAAATTGATGATAAAAGTAAATTGGAAAGTTGATTAAAATTAAAAGTCCTATCTGAATAATGAAAGTTTAGTTTATACTAGACTGTCCCTTTAATAACTAAATAAATCTTATTTAAAACTGAATACTTACCTGTAAAATAAACCCTAAGCTAGCTACAATATAACTAATAGTTACATTGTATCTAGCTTAGTTTTTTTTTATTTCACAGGCAAGTTTGTATTTATTTTAACTAGGTAGAATAGTTAGTAAATAGTTATTAACTATTTACTAACTACCTAGTTAAAATAAATACAAACTTGCCTGTGAAATAAAACCTAACCTGTCTTACACTAACACCTAACACTACAATTAAATAAATTACATTAATTAAATACAATTAACTAAATTACAAAAAAAATCAAACACTAAATTACACAAAATAAAAAAAGAAATTATCAGATATTTAAACTAATTACACCTAATCTAATAGCCCTATCAAAATACCCCCCCCCAATAAAAAAACCCTAGCATAAACTAAACTACCAATAGCCCTTAAAAGGGCCTTTTGTGGGGCATTGCCCCAAAGAAATCAGCTCTTTTACCTGTAAACAAAAATACAAACAACCCTACAACAGTAAAACCCACCACCCACACAACCAACCCCCCAAATAAAATTCTAATTTAAAAACCTAAGCTCCCCATTGCCCTGAAAAGGGCATTTGGATGGGCATTGCCCTTAAAAGGGTATTTAGCTCTTTTTCAAGTGCCTAAACCCTAATCTAAAAAAAACCCCCACCCAATAAACCCTTAAAAAAGCCTAACACTAACCCACGAAGATCCACTTACAGTTTTTGAAGACCCGACATCCATCCTCAACGAAGCCGGCAGTAGTCCTCAATGAAGCGGCAAAAGTCTTCATCCAACCGGGGAGAAGTCTTCATCCAACCGGGTAGAAGTCTTCATCCAGACGGCATCTTCTATCTTCATCCATCCGGCGCGGAGCGGGTCCATCTTCAAGACATCCGGCACGGAGCATCCTCTTCAATCGACGTCTTCTTCCGAATGTTGTTTCCCTTTAAATGATGTCATCCAAGATGGCGTCCCTTAGATTCCGATTGGCTGATAGATTTCTGTCAGCCAATCGGAATTAAGGTTAAAAAAATCCTATTGGCTGTTGCAATCAGCCAATAGGATTGAGCTCGCATTCTATTGGATGTTCCAATCAGCCAATAGAATGCGAGCTCAATCCTATTGGCTGATGAGAAATGGAATTCAAGGAGTTGTTGAATGTATTAGGCTAGAGACTGTAAATTAATTGGGGCCTTATTACTATGCCCCGAATGGGGCCAACTCGCCCTGTTTCCGCGCAAGCCTTCAGTTTTGCTGGAAACAGGAGTTAAGAATCAGTGTTCTTAAGACCACTGCTCCTTAACTGGATCCACTGCCTCTGAGTGGCTTACAGCAATCAACCCAATCGAATACGATCGGGTTGATTGACACCCTCTGCTAGCGGCCAATAGAACTGCTTGTGCAATGCTGAATGCCGACAGCATATGTTGTCCCCATTGAGCGATGTCCACCAGACTTTAATAGTTCGGCCCCTGTGTGTAAATTTTGTTATACCAAACTGTATCAAATTGTAAAAGTGTTTTTTCAATACCAAATGAATAATTTGTCAATTTCCTACGTTAAATTTGTCAGTCCCTTATTTTCTTCAAAAAAGTTAGCAATACAATAAAAATCTAGGAAATTCTATGAAAAAACAAAACCTTATGTTAATGGGATATTAACCTTTTCCCAATGTTAGGATGTTCCATACCGCTCTAACTGCATTGGGCTTTAGTGCTGTTAGGACGGCATGGAACATCCTAGCCGCTTGGCTGTACTGAAGCAAAAGGCGCTTCCAGAATGAGATCAGGACCTGGTGGGTGTGGCATCGGGCCCCCCTGACCCGATGCCATCATTGAAATCTTGCGATCGCATGCACGATCACGAGATTTCAATTTGTTTATATCGGAACGTTGTTCCGATGTAGACAAATCAAATCAGTCACGAAAGGGATAAACAGCGCACCTTTAGTAAAAACAAATATTTTAAATCAGAGTGAAAATAAAAAGAAGAGATTGTGT
Organism: Bombina bombina; assembly: GCF_027579735.1. Taxonomy (NCBI): domain Eukaryota; kingdom Metazoa; phylum Chordata; class Amphibia; order Anura; family Bombinatoridae; genus Bombina; species Bombina bombina. The sequence goes on along the minus strand of NC_069500.1, from coordinate 279,214,794 downwards.
AAAAAACAGCAAATAATTATTTTCTTGCAAGATTAGCACTTATAAATTCTCAGTGCAGTTTTCTTGAGTCAATTCTCGGCATGAGTAAATCTGACTCTGTTATCTAGTCTATTCACAAGCCTAGAAGTTTTATGACATCAGGCTAAGATAAAACTTTCTGCAAAGGCCTCCTCCTCCTTGTAAGGCTGAGCCTGTGACAGGAAGTGAAAGACACTGCAAAAATGTAGTGTAAAAGAAATAAAAAGGTAAAATCCATTTAAATAGATGACATACATATTGTAATTATTTCTATTAAGTATAAGCCACTGCTTAGTGCTTTTTTATTACAATAATGAAACAGACTAACATCTCTTTAATGCCAGAGTTTAAGTTCAAAACAACTGTTAAAAAGCATTGAGATTCTAAAATTAAACTCCCCCCACCTCTCATAATAAGTAAAAATAATATTAGCAGACCAATGTTGCTCATTTAAAAATGTATTTATATGTATAAACAATTTGGCTACTTATGTGAAAAAGTTGAACACAAATGCTTTACAAAATCTTTTAAACACATATAAAACTCTATTTTTTCCTGTTTTGCATTTCATGGACAAACCCCCTAAAAAATATCAACAGCGTCTTTATCCTATATCCTTTGCTGAGGTCAGTTAAAGACGGATATAAATAGGCACCTGCAATGAACAATCTTTTAATGTGTAGCATGTAGCTTTTAAAAGACAAAAAATTGATAGAATTAAATTGGAAAGTGTCTTAAAACTGCATGCTCTTTCTGAATCATGAAAGTTTATTTTGACTTTAGTGCCCCTTTAAACATTTTGGGCTAGATTAGGAGTAGCACACTTACTGCTGGGCACGAGCGGTAATGGGTTTATAAAGGATCTTTGCATGCGTTGGAAGTAGCGAGCATATTACAAGTTGAAAGTAAACGAGTTTGTTAGAGCACAATTGAATTTAAAGCGCGTTAGGATATCGCGACTTCAGAGCTCTGGTTAGCCGTTACGCTCAAATAAAAAATGGCACTAAAAAACATCAAATTTACAGTTATACTCATAACAAGACTATCTAATAAAAATTATTTTAAAAATTACAAATAAAAAAGTTATAAGAGCTCCAAGATATGAGGTCTCGGGTGTTAGGGGAAAAAAAGGCTGCAAAGGGCTTTAACATAGAAATAAATACATACATACAGTTTACATGTCTAAATATGTGTATAGATATACAGTCATGGCTAAAAATATTGGCACCCCTGCATTTCTGTCAGATAATGCACCACTTTGCCCAGAAAATTGTTGCAATTACAAATGTTTAGGGATTCTCATATTTATTTCTTTTGTTTGTATTGGTATGACACAAAAAAGTGTTGGAAAAAAAGCCAAATCTGACACATTAAACGCAAAACTCCAAAAATGGACTGGACAAAATTATTGGCACCTTCTCAAAATTGTAAGAAATAATTGCATTCGGAGTTTGTGATGCTCCCGTAATTTGTAATTAAACTCACTTGTATCAATTGACAGGTGCTGACAATATAGAAATCACACCGACAACCAGCAACCAGTATTTATAACCTAGGGCACTTATCAAGCTACGTCTTCACCTTACTAAACAGCATGTTTCATCAGGAAGTACACCCCCACCGCAATACAACATGCAAGCGTGTGCTATTCATTAACCCCTTAACGACTGAGGACGTGCAGGGTACGTCCTCAGAAAAAAGGCAGTTAACGCCTGAGAACGTACCCTGCACGTCCTCAGTGTGGAAAGCAGCTGGAAGCGATCCTGATCACTTCCAGCTGTTTTCCGGTTATTGCAGGATGCCTCGATATTGAGGCATCCTACAATAACATTTTTTACCCCTCCGGTGCAGAGAGAGCCACTCTGTGGCCCTCTCTGCACCGGACATCGATGGCCGCATTCGTTGGTGGGTGGGAGCTGAAGTGGGAGGTGGGTGGGCGGCCATCGATGGCTTCTTGGTCAGAGAGGGGGGCGGGATCGGGGGCGGTATCGCCGGGGGTGCGCACGGGCGCGCGCGCGTGCACGGGGGGTGGTGGGCGGGCGCGTGCACGGGGAGGGAGCGGGTGGGAACCACTTACACTACAGAAACGGTTTATTTTATTATGGGGAGAAAGGAGGGATAAAATCCCTGATTAAAGTCATCTAAGGGATCTGGGAGGGGGTGGGGGATTAGTCTTGGGGGGGGAAGCTACACTGCAGAAAAAACAAAAATAAAAAAAAATAAAAACATTTTTACATGCAAACTGGGTACTGGCAGACAGCTGCCAGTACCCAAGATGGCCCCCAATAAGGCAGAGGGGGAGGGTTAGAGAGCTGTTTTGGGGGGGATCAGGGAGGTTGGGGGCTAAGGGGGGGAATCTTACACAGCAGCATATGTAAATATGCTATATATAAAAAAAGGATACCTTTTATTTTAGTACTGGCAGACTTTCTGCCAGTACTTAAAATGGCGGGGACAATTTTTGGGGTGGGGGAGGAAAGAGAGCTCTTTGGGAGGGATCAGGGGGTCTGATGTGTCAGGTGGGAAGCTGATCTCTACACTAAAGCTAAAATTAACCCTGCAAACTCCATACAAGCTACCTAATTAACCCCTTCATTGCTGGGCATAATTCACGTGTTGTGCGCAGTGGCATTTAGCGGCCTTCTAATTACCAAAAAGCAACACCAAATCCATATATGTCTGCTATTTTTGAACAAAGGAGACCCCAGAGAAGCATTTACAACCATTTGTGCCATAATTGCACAAAATGTTTGTAAATGATTTCAGTGAGAAATCTAAAATTTTGAAAAATTTAACGTTTTTCTTTATTTGATCGCATTTGGCGGTGAAATGGTGGCATGAAATATACCAAAATGGACGTAGATCAATACTTTGGGTTGTCTACTACACTACACTAAAGCTAAAATTACCCCAAAAAGCTCCCTACATGCTCCCTTATTAACCCCTTCCCTGCTGTGCATAATACACGCATGGTGCGCAGTGGCATTTAGCGGCCTTCTAATTACCAAAAAGCAACGTCAAAGCCATATATGTCTGCTATTTCTGAACAAAGGGGATTCCAGAGAAAAATTTACAACCATTTATGCCATAATTGCACAAGCTGTTTGTAAATAATTTCAGTGAGAATCCTAAAGTTTGTGAAAAAATTTGTGAAAAAGTGAACAATTTTTTTTATTTGATCGCATTTGGTGGTGAAATGGTGGCATGAAATATACCAAAATGGGCCTAGATCAATACTTTGAGATGTCTTCTAAAAAAAAATATATACATGTCAAGGGATATTCAGGTATTCCTGACAGATATCAGGGTTCCAATGTAACTAGCGCTCATTTTGAAAAAAAGTGGTTTGGAAATAGCAAAGTGCTACTTATATTTATTGCCCTATAACTTGCAAAAAAAAGCAAAGAACGTGTAAATATTGGGTATTTCTAAACTCTGGACAAAATTTAGAAATTATTTAGCATGGGTGTTTTTTGGTGGTTGTAGATGTGTAACAGATTTTGGGGGACAAAGTTAGAAAAAGTGTGTTTTTTTCCATTTTTTCCTCATATTTTTTTTTTTTTTTTATAGTAAATGATAAGATATGATGAAAATAATGGTATCTTTAGAAAGTCCATTTAATGGCGAGAAAAACGGTATATAATATGTGTGGGTACAGTAAAAGAGTAAGAGGAAAATTACAGCTAAACACAAACACTGCAAAAATGTAAAAATAGCCTTGGTCCCAAATTGACAGAAAATGGAAAAGTGCTGTGGTCATTAAGGGGTTAATAGTGACACTGTTGACCAGGAACTTCAGCAGCTGAGGACAAGGCACGTATATGCTGCATTTTATATCTAAGATGACTTATAGGTTCTGAGACGGATTTGTGATTGCCTAGCTTTTTTTCCCAAAAAAACAAAACAAAGAAAACCATATAAAACACAATAGGTTACAACAACAAGATGTACATCTGCAAATCACGTCAAGGAAAGTATTACAATCAGGCAATTGAAACATAAGTTGGTCCACAGTGGTTTCAACAATACAGTTTTAGCAACTCAGCAATGGGGCTGTAACACAATGCCTATATGTAGACCTTAACACATTGCGTAGAAGACAAAAAACCTGTTGTCAGTTGCCCTATATTTATAAATATGTAAATCTATCTTATACATAATAAGTATAAGGAAAGTATATCATGAGTATATGGGATAATTTTATCAAGCCCTGTATGGAATTTGATGCCCCTTGTCTAAAGACCGCTGCTCCATAACCTTTCCATCTGCTCTGAGGCGGCAGACAGAAATCAACCCGATCGGGTTGATTGACACCCCCTGCTAGCGGCTGATTGGCCGTAAATCTGCAGGGGGAGGCATTGCACCAGCAGTTCACAAGAATGAATGTAGCCTTAATGCCGCTACTTATTAATTTAGAGCAAAAAGGCGTCATATCTCTTCTCTTTCGAGAAGTCTCCACTGAGAAATCCTGGAATAGTAATAGTAATATCGTGTTATCTCCAATTGAAAATGTGATTCTTTGTCTATAATGATACATGACATTGAGCTTGTCCTGGAAGTTGAGGAACTTTTCGATAACAGGTCTGATCTTAGGTGTACCGTAGGGCAACATTTTTTGTGGCCCTATGCGGTGGACTCTTTCAACTGCAAGGGGTAATAGATTAGGAGCAATTCCTAAGCTTTATGGTAAAGTCAGGGAAATTAATTTGAATATATCCTGATACTCGTTAGATTCTGGGATACCAATAAATCTAACATTGTTGTGCCGTGCACGATCTTCAATCTCATTTAGTTTATATTGCATGTTTCAAATTTGTGTAGACTGTTCTTTGATAGTTATCTCTTGTTGGACATTGGCATTATCTAAATCAGAGATACGCCTCGTCCAGCCACTGGGGCCTATTTATGATGGTGTGAGCGGACATGAACCGATATAGCAGATCATGTCTGCTGCACATCGATAAATGTAGACAGCATACGCTCTCGGGATTTTTCATTGCACCAGCAGTTCTTGTGAACTGCTGGTGCCATACCACCCCTTGCAGATTTGCGGCCAATCGGTCACTAGCAGGGGGTGTCAATCAACCCGATCGTATTCGATCTGGTTGATTTCTGTCGATTTCTGTCCGCCGCCTCAGAGCAGACAGACAGGTTATGGAGCAGTGGTCTTTAGACCGCTGCTTCATAACTTCTGTTTCCAGCTAGCCTGAAGGGCTTGATAAATATGCCCCTATGTGTAAACTGTTTAATTTCAGTGGTTACATTTAAGATATCTGTTCTGATTTGTTCAAATTGTGGTATCATAAGTTCTGTAATTTGTTTAACTATATCTTTAGAGTCTAATGTGGATGTGTCTGAGGTAGTTGCCAATATGGGTAAATTGGAAATATTTTCAGTACTACTCCGGTTTTTCCTATATCTAATTTTAGACAGCATGTTGGGTGATTTGATCTTGAAATTAGTGACAAATCTATCCATAAGATGTGTAAAACGTGCAAAATACGTACAAATTCAATGAGTGCAATAAAAAATGTGAACTAAAATAAGAAAAATGACAGGCACCAAGGAGGTCTGAATACAATGCTAGTGTGTGTCAAGAAAACGCTTTTTTCTCTCTCTCTCCTAAGTGATTATAAGATTCTTATGAGTATCTTAACAAACAGGATCAAATCAGTTATTGATACCCTTATACATAAGGATCAGGTCGGCTTTATGCCTGGCAGAATCTCCTCTTGTAATTTAAGGAAACTTCAATTGATATTAAATATCTACCAATCACATACACAGAAAAAAAAAGGGCCGGATGCAGCAATAATCTCTATAGACATGGAGAAGGCTTTCAACTCCATCACTTGGGACCATCTATTTACAGCATTACCAAAGTATTTAGTCAAAGGACCTTCTTGAACTTTATTAGTTTAATTTATAATTGTTCCAATGCCTCTATTCTGATTAACGATATTCCCTCAGCTAATTTTTTGCTACATAAGGGTTCAAGAGAAGGGTGCCCACTCTCTCCTTACTTATTTAACTTGGCCTTAGAGCCTTTAGCAATTTGTCTGAGGAAAGAGATTGACAGGGTTAAATTGGGGACAAGAAAGGCCTCGACTCTACTATATGCGGATGATTTATTAGTCTTAATGACAAATACTGGAAAAAATATCCCAGTATTAAACCAAATAATACAGGACTTTAGTGCCTTTTCCGGCTACAAGGTAAACACATCCAAAACGGATTTTTTTTTGGCTAAGGAAACAAAAAGACTCATGCCAAACTTGTCAGTTTAAATAGATGCTTTTATATACTTGGGTATTAAATTATCCAAAGCTATCAATGAGTGGTATGAGCTTAATTCTCCCCTTTTTTCAAGAAATAAAACATGATCTGAAAAATTGGGCCAAATTCAAGTTAACTTTAACAGGCAAAATTAACTTAATAAAAATGGCGATATTCCCTAAATTACTATATTTAATGCAAAACTTCCCAATAATGTTAAAACGAAAGGATTTTAATGCATTTAAACAGATATGTATACAATTTTTATGGGGGGAAAATGGAAAGCTATTGCGTTTAATAAACTTTCATTATTTAGATCTGATGGGGTATTTGCACTACCAGATATTGAAATATATAAACTAATAGGTATTGGAAAGACCGCTATGGACTGGTTAACTGGAAAAGATTATTATGCAGTTTATTCTTTAGAAGAAATCGTAGTGCAGCCATACTCACTTAGGGCTCTTCTTCACTGTTCCCCTAATAAATTGCCTGTTAAAGTTAAACAATTACCTGTTATTCAAAATGTGATTGTGGTCTGGCAAAGAATATTGAAAATCCTACATATTAACTCATGTTATTCTAAATATTTAACTACTACTGGTAATCCTAATTTTACTTCAGCATTAAATTCCAAAATTTTCAAAGACTGGGCCTCAAAAGGCCTAAACCTTTAGTATGAAACAGAAAAAGCCAAAATATGACTAGCAGATAAGGCTTTATCCAAACCAACTTTCAATAAGAAGAATTATAAGGATTCTAAAAGAATGCCAGTTAAAACTGATTTTCTAAAGTAGAAATGAAACAAATTTCCAAATTATTTGATACATTTTACTTGTAACAGGCTTTATGGCCTGAAATAAGGTTTTCAATACAGCATCATTGTATTATAAATAATTATATATAGGTATACAACCCATCAAGACGAGAGACTCAAGATTGATGATTGGAGAAAGCTTGACACCTGAATCAGATTTCCAAACCATGTTCTGCAGAGCCTGGCTGAAGCAGTCAGAATAATTAAGAATGCTCTATTTAATTTGAAATATGACTCTTGGAAACAGAAGTTTTGAGGTCTAACCCTGGGAGAACCCATTGTTTCACAATCTAGTAGAAAACTATCTAAGAGGATAAAACATTTCTGTGGAAAGGATAACCTACTAAAGAAATCTGCTTCTCAGATTCCCTTCCTTAGATTCAAAGTATGGGGGAAAAAACAGAATTTATGTTTACCTGATAAATTTCTTTCTCCAACGGTGTGTCCGGTCCACGGCGTCATCCTTACTTGTGGGATATTCTCTTCCCCAACAGGAAATGGCAAAGAGCCCAGCAAAGCTGGTCACATGATCCCTCCTAGGCTCCGCCTACCCCAGTCATTCGACCGACGTTAAGGAGGAATATTTGCATAGGAGAAACCATATGGTACCGTGGTGACTGTAGTTAAAGAAAATAAATTATCAGACCTGATTAAAAAACCAGGGCGGGCCGTGGACCGGACACACCGTTGGAGAAAGAAATTTATCAGGTAAACATAAATTCTGTTTTCTCCAACATAGGTGTGTCCGGTCCACGGCGTCATCCTTACTTGTGGGAACCAATACCAAAGCTTTAGGACACGGATGAAGGGAGGGAGCAAATCAGGTCACCTAAAAGGAAGGCACCACGGCTTGCAAAACCTTTCTCCCAAAAATAGCCTCAGAAGAAGCAAAAGTATCAAACTTGTAAAATTTGGTAAAAGTGTGCAGTGAAGACCAAGTCGCTGCCCTACATATCTGATCAACAGAAGCCTCGTTCTTGAAGGCCCATGTGGAAGCCACAGCCCTAGTGGAATGAGCTGTGATTCTTTCGGGAGGCTGCCGTCCGGCAGTCTCGTAAGCCAATCTGATGATGCTTTAAATCCAAAAAGAGAGAGAGGTAGAAGTTGCTTTTTGACCTCTCCTTTTACCTGAATAAACAACAAACAAGGAAGATGTTTGTCTAAAATCCTTTGTAGCATCTAAATAGAATTTTAGAGCGCGAACAACATCCAAATTGTGCAACAAACGTTCCTTCTTTGAAACTGGTTTTGGACACAGAGAAGGTACGATAATCTCCTGGTTAATGTTTTTGTTAGAAACAACTTTTGGAAGAAAACCAGGTTTAGTACGTAAAACCACCTTATCTGCATGGAACACCAGATAAGGAGGAGAACACTGCAGAGCAGATAATTCTGAGACTCTTCTAGCAGAAGAAATCGCAACTAAAAACAAAACTTTCCAAGATAATAACTTAATATCAACGGAATGTAAGGGTTCAAACGGAACCCCCTGAAGAACTGAAAGAACTAAATTGAGACTCCAAGGAGGAGTCAAAGGTTTGTAAACAGGCTTGATTCTAACCAGAGCCTGAACAAAGGCTTGAACATCTGGCACAGCTGCCAGCTTTTTGTGAAGTAATACCGACAAGGCAGAAATCTGTCCCTTCAGGGAACTAGCAGATAATCCTTTTTCCAATCCTTCTTGAAGGAAGGATAGAATCCTAGGAATCTTAACCTTGTCCCAAGGGAATCCTTTAGATTCACACCAACAGATATATTTTTTCCAAATTTTGTGGTAAATCTTTCTAGTTACAGGCTTTCTGGCCTGAACAAGAGTATCGATAACAGAATCTGAGAATCCTCGCTTCGATAAAATCAAGCGTTCAATCTCCAAGCAGTCAGCTGGAGTGAAACCAGATTCGGATGTTCGAACGGACCCTGAACAAGAAGGTCTCGTCTCAAAGGTAGCTTCCAAGGTGGAGCCGATGACATATTCACCAGATCTGCATACCAAGTCCTGCGTGGCCACGCAGGAGCTATCAAGATCACCGACGCCCTCTCCTGATTGATCCTGGCTACCAGCCTGGGGATGAGAGGAAATGGCGGGAACACATAAGCTAGTTTGAAGGTCCAAGGTGCTACTAGTGCATCCACTAGAGCCGCCTTGGGATCCCTGGATCTGGCCCCGTAGCAAGGAACTTTGAAGTTCTGACGAGAAGCCATCAGATCCATGTCTGGAATGCCCCACAGGTGAGTGACTTGGGCAAAGATTTCCGGATGGAGTTCCCACTCCCCCGGATGCAATGTCTGACGACTCAGAAAATCCGCTTCCCAATTTTCCACTCCTGGGATGTGGATAGCAGACAGGTGGCAGGAGTGAGACTCCGCCCATAGAATGATTTTGGTCACTTCTTCCATCGCTAGGGAACTCCTTGTTCCCCCCTGATGGTTGATGTACGCAACAGTTGTCATGTTGTCTGATTGAAACCGTATGAACTCGGTCCTCGCTAGCCGAGGCCAGGCCTTGAGAGCATTGAATATCGCTCTCAGTTCCAGAATATTTATCGGTAGAAGAGATTCTTCCCGAGACCAAAGACCCTGAGCTTTCAGGGATCCCCAGACCGCGCCCCAGCCCATCAGACTGGCGTCGGTCGTGACAATGACCCACTCTGGTCTGCGGAACGTCATCCCTTGAGACAGATTGTCCAGGGACAGCCACCAACGGAGTGAGTCTCTGGTCCTCTGATTTACTTGTATCTTCGGAGACAAGTCTGTATAGTCCCCATTCCACTGACTGAGCATGCACAGTTGTAATGGTCTTAGATGAATGCGCGCAAAGGGAACTATGTCCATCGCCGCTACCATCAACCCGATCACTTCCATGCACTGAGCTATGGAAGGAAGAGGAACGGAATGAAGTATCCGACAAGAGTCTAGAAGTTTTGTTTTTCTGGCCTCTGTTAGAAAGATCCTCATTTCTAAAGAGTCTATAATTGTTCCCAAGAAGGGAACCCTTGTTGACGGGGATAGAGAACTCTTTTCCACGTTCACTTTCCAGCCGTGAGATCTGAGAAAGGCCAGGACAATGTCCGTGTGAGCCTTTGCTTGAGGAAGGGACGACGCTTGAATCAGAATGTCGTCCAGGTAAGGTACTACTGCAATGCCCCTTGGTCTTAGCACCGCTAGAAGGGAGCCTAGTACCTTTGTGAAAATCCTTGGAGCAGTGGCTAATCCGAAAGGAAGCGCCACGAACTGGTAATGTTTGTCCAGGAATGCAAACCTTAGGAACCGATGATGTTCCTTGTGGATAGGAATATGTAGATACGCATCCTTTAAATCCACCGTGGTCATGAATTGACCCTCCTGGATGGAAGGAAGAATAGTTCGAATGGTTTCCATCTTGAAAGATGGAACCTTGAGAAACTTGTTTAAGATCTTGAGATCTAAGATTGGTCTGAACGTTCCCTCTTTTTTGGGAACTATGAACAGATTGGAGTAGAACCCCATCCCTTGTTCTCTTAGTGGAACAGGATGAATCACTCCCATTTTTAACAGGTCTTCTACACAATGTAAGAACGCCTGTCTTTTTATGTGGTCTGAAGACAACTGAGACCTGTGGAACCTCCCCCTTGGGGGAAGTCCCTTGAATTCCAGAAGATAACCCTGGGAGACTATTTCTAGCGCCCAAGGATCCAGAACATCTCTTGCCCAAGCCTGAGCGAAGAGAGAGAGTCTGCCCCCCACCAGATCCGGTCCCGGATCGGGGGCCAATATTTCATGCTGTCTTGGTAGCAGTGGCAGGCTTCTTGGCCTGCTTTCCCTTGTTCCAGCCTTGCATTGGTCTCCAAGCTGGCTTGGCTTGAGAAGTATTACCCTCTTGCTTAGAGGACGTAGCACTTTGGGCTGGTCCGTTTTTACGAAAGGGACGAAAATTGGGTCTATTTTTCGCCTTGAAAGGCCGATCCTGAGGAAGGGCGTGGCCCTTACCCCCAGTGATATCCGAGATAATCTCTTTCAAGTCAGGGCCAAACAGCGTTTTCCCCTTGAAAGGAATGTTTAGTAGCTTGTTCTTGGAAGACGCGTCAGCCGACCAAGATTTCAACCAAAGCGCTCTGCGCGCCACAATAGCAAACCCAGAATTCTTAGCCGCTAACCTAGCCAATTGCAAAGTGGCGTCTAGGGTGAAAGAATTAGCCAATTTGAGAGCATTGATTCTGTCCATAATCTCCTCATAAGGAGGAGAATCACTATCGAGCGCCTTTATCAGTTCATCAAACCAGAAACATGCGGCTGTAGTGACAGGGACAATGCATGAAATTGGTTGTAGAAGGTAACCCTGCTGAACAAACATCTTTTTAAGCAAACCTTCCAATTTTTTATCCATAGGATCTTTGAAAGCACAACTATCCTCTATGGGTATAGTGGTGCGTTTGTTTAAAGTAGAAACCGCTCCCTCGACCTTGGGGACTGTCTGCCATAAGTCCTTTCTGGGGTCGACCATAGGAAACAATTTTTTAAATATGGGGGGAGGGACGAAAGGAATACCGGGCCTTTCCCATTCTTTATTAACAATGTCCGCCACCCGCTTGGGTATAGGAAAAGCTTCTGGGAGCTCCGGCACCTCTAGGAACTTGTCCATTTTACATAGTTTCTCTGGGATGACCAACTTTTCACAATCATCCAGAGTGGATAATACCTCCTTAAGCAGAATGCGGAGATGTTCCAACTTAAATTTAAATGCAATTACATCAGGTTCAGCCTGTTGAGAAATGTTCCCTGAATCAGTAATTTCTCCCTCAGACAAAACCTCCCTGGCCCCCTCAGATTGGGTTAGGGGCCCTTCAGAGATATTAATATCAGCGTCGTCATGCTCTTCAGTAACTAAAACAGAGCAGCCACGCTTACGCTGACAAGGGTTCATTTTGGCTAAAATGTTTTTGACAGAATTATCCATTACAGCCGTTAATTGTTGCATAGTAAGCAGTATTGGCGCGCTAGATGTACTAGGGGCCTCCTGAGTGGGCAAGACTCGTGTAGACGAAGGAGGGAATGATGCAGTACCATGCTTACTCCCCTCACTTGAGGAATCATCTTGGGCATCATTGTCATTATCACATAAATCACATTTATTTAAATGAACAGGAATTCTTGCTTCCCCACATTCAGAACACAGTCTATCTGGTAGTTCAGACATGTTAAACAGGCATAAACTTGATAATAAAGTACAAAAAACGTTTTAAAATAAAACCGTTACTGTCACTTTAAATTTTAAACTGAACACACTTTATTACTGCAATTGCGAAAAAACATGAAGGAATTGTACAAAATTCACCAAATTTTCACCACAGTGTCTTAAAGCCTTAAAAGTATTGCACACCAAATTTGGAAGCTTTAACCCTTAAAATAACGGAACCGGAGCCGTTTTAACACTTTAACCCCTTTACAGTCCCTGGTATCTGCTTTGCTGAGACCCAACCAAGCCCAAAGGGGAATACGATACCAAATGACGCCTTCAGAAAGTCTTTTCTAAGTATCAGAGCTCCTCTCACATGCGACTGCATGCCATGCCTCTCAAAAACAAGTGCGCCACACCGGCGCGAAAATGAGGCTCTGCTTATGCTTTGGGAAAGCCCCAGAGAAATAAGGTGTCTAATACAGTGCCTGCCGATATTATAAAATCAATAAACCCAGATAAAATGATTCCTCAAAGCTAAATATGTTTTAAAACTGAATCGATTTAGCCCAGAAAAGTCTACAATCTTAATAAGCCCTTGTGAAGCCCTTATTTACCATCGTAATAAACATGGCTTACCGGATCCCATAGGGAAAAAATGACAGCTTCCAGCATTACATCGTCTTGTTAGAATGTGTCATACCTCAAGCAGCAAGAGACTGCACACTGTTCCCCCAACTGAAGTTAATTGCTCTCAACAGTCCTGTGTGGAACAGCCATGGATTTTAGTTACGGTGCTAAAATCATTTTCCTCATACAAACAGAAATCTTCATCTCTTTTCTGTTTCTGAGTAAATAGTACATACCAGCACTATTTTAAAATAACAAACTCTTGATTGAATAATAAAAACTACAGTTAAACACTAAAAAACTCTAAGCCATCTCCGTGGAGATGTTGCCTGTACAACGGCAAAGAGAATGACTGGGGTAGGCGGAGCCTAGGAGGGATCATGTGACCAGCTTTGCTGGGCTCTTTGCCATTTCCTGTTGGGGAAGAGAATATCCCACAAGTAAGGATGACGCCGTGGACCGGACACACCTATGTTGGAGAAAATGGTGTGTACAATCAAAAAACCTTGAGACTTCCTTTATTGCCAAGTCCCCCCTTAATTATGGATATAAGCTACAGCTGTAACATTGTCTAAATGGAAACTCAGATAAGTTTCTCTTTTCAGAAGAGGACAGCTCTGAAGGGACCTAAAGATTGCACTGAATCCAAGATAGCAGTCCTTCAGTCATGGAAGAGGGGCATACAAGTCTGGGACTGAGGCAGATGTTGGTTGTAGGAGACTATTATAAGGAAGGTTGATATGGTAATTTGTCATCCAGACCCCTTAAATAGAACAGTTTGCCGTCTTCCAGGGGGATTGTGGCAAATTGTGGAGCGTATTAATAGATTGTTAGAGTGGATTTTCTTTTTCCATTTCTTTTTAGTTAAATCACATGTTAAGTGAAAGTGGGGGCATTAAAAGACTTGAAAATTATTAGGACCCTATGATAAGTGGTTCTCTAAATAAACACACAAAAAAACCACACTGAGAAGTGGATGCCACATATCAGAAAGAAAATGGGATCCTCCATACCTTAAAAAGAAATATAAATATTATCAAAGCCCACAGCTCCCTAACAGATTACTCTTTTAATAAAAGGGTAAAAAAAGGGGGACGACGACGACGACAACAACAACAAATTAACTAAGATATAATATCTTTCCCCTTTTCCAAACATAAACTGTTAGAGGATGATTAACATGGCATCAAAGAAACCCAATAAAATGTATAAGTCAGTTAAAAAAATCTCCAAACATTAAAAGTAATCCATTCTTTCATAATGTCAGTATGGAGAGCAATATTAGCCCACAAGCTCATATTTAAAAAAAAAATTGAATAGTACAAACAAAGAACTACAGCTGACTATAGAGGACTTTAAAAAACTAGCAACAAAAGGAAGACAGTCTCCATAAAAGACTGTATTATTCAATAAATAGAAATTTAAAAAGATTTTAATTAATTAGGTTTAAAAGTAAACCACTTGGAAGAACAAAATGAGGAGACAGAAAAAGAGTTATTGTTACTTAGATCAGTAATTGACTGCCAATCCATTACCGTATTAGACTTACAGAAAAAAATAATGAAATAGTCCTAGAAGATAGATCAAGAAGAGGGAACTTGAGAATCAGGGGGATCCCCGAAGAAATAAAACCTGACTCTCTAAAAGAAAACACACAAGAACTGTTGAAGTCAATAATGGGAAACAGACATGAAGGGGAGGTTAAAATTGAAAGGATATACAGATCTATAAGACCTCAAGTTACAGGGAAAGTCAGAGATACTATACTGAAGTTGTATAACTATGATCTAAAAGAGCATATATTAAAAAAGTCTAAGTCTGAACAAGTCTTTTTAACCAGAAGGAGATACAGATCTTTGCAGATTTAAGTTCATATACACTTAAAAAAAAAAAGAAAGAAAGAAAATTCCTCACCTTATTTGCAAGAGAAAAAAAAAAAAAAAAATATATAAAAAAAGGGCTACCCGTTTAGTCTTACTAACATAGAAAAGGTCTTTGGCACTGAGGGAGATGGAAATAATGGGAGGTGATGTCATTATGATCCAAGAATCATACTTTAAGAGACACATGAAACCCAAATTTACCAATCATAAATACACATCTTGTTTCTTTTCTTCAGATAAGGTTAAGAGGAATGGCTTCTGTATACTATTCCATAAAAGACTTGACTTCCAATTAATAAAACAGGTCAATGACAGGGAGGGGAGATATCTAGGAGCACAGGAATTGATCCAAGGTAACATACTGAATTTCAATATATATGCACCTAATAATAAGCAAAGTGATTTCTTTAAGAAACTAATCAATCCGATTTTAGATACCCAAAAAGGCAAACTCTTACTAGGGGGAAACTTTAATACAAACTTAGACCCAATACTAAACAATTCTAGAAACACCACATCATTACCCAATAATCGAACAGATTAATAACAGCTTGAAAAACATGGCACTATATGATATTTGGCAAGTACTAAACCGAGAGCAAAGGGAATATACCTTATTTTCCAACCAACACTGTTCCTATTCCAGACTAGATTATTTTTGTACAGATGTGAAGGGCCTGGCTTTAGTCCAGAGTATAAAGATCTTACCAATAATATGGTCAGACCATGCACCAGTGATTCTGCAACAAAAATGGGGAGAAAAACATAAGCACAATGGCGATTAGATTAATCTCTATTAGATAATCAAGAAGTAATAAACAGGATTGAGGAAAATATATAGGTGTATTTTAAATTAAATAATGTAGATGACATTTCGCCTCATCTATTATGGGATGAACATAAATGTGTAATTAGAGGTGAAATGATAAAACAAAAGTCTATCCAGACACAGGAAAAAAGGACGTTTCTAGAGGTAATCATTGATAAGATACAACAATTAGATATATCACATAAAAGAAGTCCTGATAATAATGAGATACTGGAGGAGCTAAAATGAGTAGGAAGAGCTTACAAGCATATTGATCTGAAATAAAGAAAAAGGCTCTTTGGTTAAAAAGGAACTATTATACAGAGGGAGATAAAAATTGGAAACTACTAGCTAGAGCTATTAAGAAGAAAGACATCAGTGATATAATATACAAATGAAGAAAGGTAATAATCAATACTGTAAAAATAATAATGAGATGTTAAATCAATTTAAGAATGATTATGAAAAACTGCATAATAAAGACAGGGAGGTAGGGAGAGAAGGTATAAGAGCACCCAGAACCTTACTGTCAAGTTATCTTAAAAAAATCTGAGAATCAGTAAAATAAAGGAACACAAAAGACAGACATTAGAAGAAACAATTCAATTGTTATAAATTCAACAAGTAATCGATAAAGTAACTGCAGGCAAGTCCCCAGGACCTGATCCCTTTAATAGTGCAAAAAGATAAAGATTACACCCCCAACCTATGAAAAATTGGTTGGATAAGGTGAATGAGAGACTCTTGTGCGAAGAATACCACTTTATTAAGACTGGAAAAAAGGAAGAATTTATGACTGTAAAAGAAATATGGGAAAACATATCTAAAAGCTTATAACCCTCCACACCTCAGTGCCAACTAGAACAGACCTTAATAATTAAATAATCCTTTCTCTATAATGTTAATAATGTTCAGCAGAAGCTAACTAAGCAATTTCTGTTATGCTAGCTGTATAAGATAATGACTATGACTATGTATGACTATGCTGACAACAAATTGTATTATGAGTTTATTTTTATATATTATTAAATAACAAAAATAAAATGTCACATTAGAATGTTTGGAGGAAAGCGCACCAAGAAGCAGCAGAAAGCACATGAAAAATTAAATGTATGACAGCAAATGCAAGAAGCAGGACGGGTAAAATGGAGGAGCTGGAGTTCTTAGTTGCAGAAGAGGACTATGATATCAATATAACTGAAACTTGACTGGGCAGTTTATTTAGGTTATACTTTATTTAAGAGGGAGAGGAGTAATAAAAGGGGTGGAGGAATTTGCATGTATATAATACCTGACCTTAAATCTATAATAAGGGAAGATATTTAGGATGATACAGGTGATAATGTAGAGACCCTGTGGGTTGAAATAAGAAATGGGAAAAAAAATCTTTTTTTTTTTTTTCCATAGGAACATGCTACAAGCCCCTCAACATTAGTGACATGGCAGAAACTCAACTACTAATACAAATAAGAAAGGCTGCTAATAATAACAATGCTGTAAGTATGGGAGATTTTAGCTACCCCAACAAACTGGGCCAATTAAACTAGTAATACAGCTGAGGGAGATATTTTTAAATGTTCTCAGGGATAACTTCTTGTCACAATTAATAAAGGAGACAAACTAGATATATATATAAATATTGGATTTAGTGCTATTAAATTATATGGATATAATATCAAACATAAAAGTCAAAGAACATTTGGGTAACAGTGATCATAACATGGTCACATTTGAAATCACTTTCCATAAGCAGTGTCTTACGGGTTGAACTAAGACTTTCAATTTGAAAAAAGCAAAATTTAAATGATTCAAGGAAATCATTAAATAACAAATTGGGACAAATTATTATTTTATAAAAATATAGAAGATAAATGGATAACATTAAAAAGTTTGTTAAATAACTACATATATTAACACATAATATGGTTATAAAACAAAAATAAATAAATCCAAGCCAATGTGAAAGTAGGAAAAAATGTAGGGTATTTAAATTATTCATTTAAATTAATTTAAACAGACTCAACATACCAAATATATAAGGAATGCAACAATAAGGAATGTAACAAAGCATGCAAAAAAGCAATCAAATTAACCAAAATTTAAATTGAAAAATTAATTGCAAAGTATTCAAAGTCAAACCCTAAAAGGTTTGGCAAAAAAATCTAAGAAGGGCAATATAGGTAATTAAAAATGTGTGAAGGGGGGGGGCGTGTCCAGGCAGTGGCCGCAAAAAATCAAAGCTCGTAGAGAGGTCTAGAATATCTGCCACTTATCCTGAGACATACGCAGCATCCACATCTAAACATCAAAGCTAAAGATACCCTATATGCCGGTGCACCAGACAGATCATCTTTTGGCTGCATTCATGACTTACAAGCTCGGTTCTGGATCGTCAAGTTCTCAGCCGGAGGCCTATTCTTTGGATCTTGACACCCTTCCCCGGTAATCTGGGTTAAGCAAATATACACCAACTGCTGCACGTTTATTGTTTCGTCCTCACTCACAGACCACACATGTTACAATTCTGCAAAGTCTGTAACAGAGCAGCAATGTTGTTTTTCCCCTGGGGCCTGAAGGATTTCACAAGGCCCTGTCATGGCGACTCTGGAAGAATGGGAGGATCATATACAGTCTGCCCTAGATTTCCACTTTCAGGAGCTGAAATGGAGCCTCCAGAGAATATTGACCCCTCTACTTGAGGAATTAGTAAGGAAGGACGACCCTATTATTCTGAACCCCCAAAAGTCTAAAGATGGAATTCAGATGATTAAAGATGAGCCTACTTTACATTATGTAACGAAACAGCACCTATTTCCAAATCCGACATGGGATGGTTGCCTTCCGCCTGAGCAAATAGAGGTTCCTTATGGAGAAGATTATACTGCAGAGCATGGGAGACACTCAGGCCCTTATCCTGAATGAGACATGCCTAGAACTGTTACTGACACAATGGGAAGAACCGCAACTAACAGATTCAGAGGGACCTTTCAAAAGGGAGATCTCCTCTCTCATGAGCAGCGATATTCTGAGATACCAGCTGTTTCAAGCTGCTGTTACTTATGAACCATATCAACTGAGGTTACTTCCCCAGGGTAATGAATACATATCAGCGTATGTTACCGCTAAGAGACTGCAGAAGTGGCCAATGGTCTCTAACACTTTACGAGCAGGAGTGGGTTAAAAAGAAGTTTCCCCCATCTTGATACTAGAAAACTGCCATACTAAGTTTGTGTTCAGGTTTATGTTTAGATACCTCGGTTATTTTTTTTTTTGAGTGATTTTATTGTTCTTGACGGCATGCTTAATATATAACATGTCTGGAGGCTTTACATATATCTGCTACTAGCCATAAAGTTCAACTGATAGGCTTCTCATAGGGAGGACATATATCTAAGATATTCTATAAACAAAATTGAACCACTTGTCACTTAACTGACTTTCTGAAAAACATCTCAGGGTCCACAATTTAACTGTCCTCCTATCACACTTAGATATGTTTACGTGCCTGATACTGACAGATATGACAATAGTTGGACTCTGCCTCCCAATTTTAGTGTTGGTTATGTGTGTCATTACTTAATATGTGCTACCTATAGAGCGAAATGGTTTAGTAAACTTTGTATAGCCCAGCTCTTTGCAACCTATACTATCTTAGTTAACCCCTGCAGAGTGATACAGAACTATGCCATCTAAAGGTTATATTACAGCTGACCTTCCTTCTCTCTTACCTTTTATAGCTTGCCTTCATAATGTACCAGAGAGATATAGTAATTATACATCCAACTGATGGACCCTAGCTACGGTACTTAGTTGCATCTGGTCATATTAGTTGAATATGTAATATATAGCTGACCCTCTAGCCTAATTGGGGCTACCTTATCTTATTTTCCTCCACCCCTAGGTATTGGCAACTCATAAGCTACCTAGACTGAAACAAGGTCTGAACATGTAGTATTCATGACTATCACGCATTAGCACTCTGAATCCATGTTCCCCTATGTTTTAGTTTTTTTTTAAATGATTTTTTTATTGAGGTTAAAGTCACAGTACAACATAATAGTGATACATCAAAATATACATGGGTACAGGGGAAAAGAATCACAAAATGTACATTGTTGAGAACATAAATTTGTTTCTGTTGCGTCACATAAAACTCCAACCATGTAATAAAGAAAAAAAGAAAAATTAAACCTCACTTTTTCGATTATTTTTTTCTTTTCCTTTGCCCTGTAATTTTAGTGCATTCGGAAGAATGTCGTCAATCACATGTAATATCTGAATATATATGGTGCAAATATTGAACATCTGAAGTCCAGCAGTCACTAATAGGTGAAGAATAACTTAATGTAGCTATATGATCGTAGTAAGTGTAGCATGCATAATATGTGTAAAATGTAAGCAAATGCTGGTACCAGGTGCGCATGTTGGTATCTGGTGATTAATAAGAAGGGACTTATGGTAATGATCTAATACAGTATCTGAAGGAGATGCACCGAACATTTTAATAAAACAAGAAACAAGAGTTAGCATAGAAGAGAAGAAAGAAGGGGAAAAAAGGGGGGGGGGACACATGTAGGGGAGGTGGGCAAAGGGGAAAAATAAGGGCAGAGGGAGGGGGTAAGCGGTGAAGAATCAGGGGATTTCTTTTAAGTCTTCTGCAATTTAGGTTTTGGAAGCCTTAAGCTCCTTCCACAGTTCCCATGATTGGCAATGCAGGGAAACCTTGTTATTTGCTGTGAAGATGGGGCTCTCCATGACTTCCAAATAGTCCATATTTTTGACTATATCGTGCCAATTGGGGATATTAGTTTGTTTCCACAGATGAGCGATAGCCAAATTTAGTGGCCGTTAGTAGATATATTCTGAGGAGTCCCACAGGGTAAAGAGGGAGTCCCACACCTAAGTGAAATAGGACCTTTTGCAGAACCAACCAAAGAGTCGGAACCACATCAGAACATCTATGGGAGAGCATAGCCCATAGTGGCTGTAGGGCAGGACATTCCAACCACACATGTGCTGGAGAACCCACCTTGCCACAATTTCGCCAACAGAGCGGAGAATTAATGGGGGATATTTTGAAGAGTCGCAGCGGGGTCATGTGCCATTGCATACATATCTTAAGGTATAATTCTAGCAGCGTGACACAGTGAAGAGCTCGTTTAGTCACTGACATGGCTTTAGACCACTCCTCCTGAGTAGCTTGAAACTTTAGATCTCTTTCCCATGAGATGATATGGGCTGACTCAAGATAGATGGGAGGGTTCAGGATATCTTGATATGATATTGATATAGCCTTAGGGATTTTTTTGGCTGCATACCACCATACCAACCTGTAGGGGCTCGTAACTGAAGAGTTAGAAAACCCCATGAATACAAAAGACTTCGCAATCTCCAGAACTCGAACTGTAATAGTTGAGAAGGCTGAAATGTGGAGCGGAAGCTCGTGAAGGACATTAATTGTCTATTAGGGAAGATATCTTGTATGCTTAAAATTCCATGCGAGTGCCATAATGCAGGCCCAAAAGCGTATGGATCGGGGATGGATGTGGGGCTATATGAGGCAGTGAGCGAGTTTTATCCGAAAATTTTAGGGCTGAAAGAACAATGTAGTTTTGGATATCAAGAGAAGCCCTAATGTGTTTAGGTATCCATAATAAGTCTGATAATGTAAGTGGGTGTGGTAAGTTGCTTGTTCCAGCAGCCACCATTTGCAGTCAGAGGTTTCAGAGTTCCACGGGAGAATGTGGGCCAATCTAGAAGCTTCATGATAATATGCCAAGTTAGGAGTGCCTGCACCCCCACTTAGCAGTGGTTGTTGGAGAAGTCTAGTAGCCACTCTCGGGTGTTTGTCCTTCCAAATTAATTTATTACAGAGAAGCTGGAATTTCCCAATAAGGGATTTGGGTATAGGAATCCGTAATGTCCGAAACAAATATGTAAGCTTAGGAAAGAGGGTAATTTTGAAAGCAGCAACTCTGCCCAGCCAGGATATGCTGGGGACATTCCAGTGGTCTACGGATTTCTGAAATGAGTGAAGAAGAGGATAGAAATTAGATTCAACAATAGTCGAAATATTACATGAGAGAAACACTCCTAGATGTTTCAGGCGCTGTCTTGACCAATTAAAAGTGTACCTCCTCTTAAGGATAGAATATTCCTTATCAGGCATGTTAATTGCATAAGTGTCTGTTTTATTTACATTAAGTTTATAGTAGCTAATTGCTCCAAAGGCTTGTAAAAGGTCGAATAAGGCTGGGAGAGAGTGAATAGGGTCACTTAGAAGCACTGTGAGGTCATCAGCAAATAGAGCAATCTTTTGAGTGCTCCCAGCTAGATTTATTCCCTTGATGTTGTCATCAGAGCGAAGAGCTACAGCCAGTGGTTCTATTGCTAAAGCAAAGATCAGAGGGGATAAGGGGCAGCCCTGTCGAAAGCAGGACGGAAAACCAAATTTGTTAAGAGTTTCAAAAAGATACAGCCAGTTCACGCGGTCAAAGGCCTTTTCCGTGTCTAAGGCCAGGGTGGTAAATGATATTTTCCGACGTTTGGCCTCAAGAAATATATTTAAAAGATGCCTAGTGTTGTTGGGCCCTTCTCTACCTGGTGTGAAGCCCACCTGATCCCAATCTATTAGGGAGGGGAGGATACAATTTAGCCTATTGGCCAATACTTTAGCAAATAACTTTGTGTCTAAGTTCAAAAGGGATATGGGGTAAAAATTTTCGCAGGAATTAGGTTCCTTCCCGGGTTTTGGGATGGCTACTATTGTGGCAGTGAGAGATTCTGAAGGAAGAGAATCTCGTTCGCCCGCCAAAAAGAAGACTAGCGAGTAAGGGAGCAATGAGGGAACCATACTGTTTATAAAAGACGGCTATGAAGCCATCTGGTCCTGGGGCCTTATGATTTTTCAGTGATTTAATGGCCAGCTTTATCTCACGTACAGTGAGGGTTGAATCTAAATAGGTTTTCTGGTCTTCCGTAAGCATTGGTAGAGAAAGTGGGTCAAGAAAGGCCTTAATTGTTGTAGACGTGGGCGTAGGGCAGTCTAGGGAGTCTTTCAGATTGTACAGTTCTTGATAGTATTGTGTAAACGCTTTGCCGATATCTGAGGGAAGTCGAACTGGCCCATTCTGTGTTTTGATATACGATATCCGGGCATCAGCTGTTCTTTGTCTCAGTTTATTAGCCAAAAGGCGATCCGCTTTATTCCCCTTTGCATAGTATAATTGTTTGATTTTGTGCATCTGCCATTGCAATTTAGTGTTCTCTTTTTTTTTGGAAATCTGTGCTTTCACTTCTTCCAGCTGTGCTAAGATTTTCGGATCAAAAGTGAGTTTATGTTGGAGACCTAGAGAACGATATTTTACCTGAAGTTGCGCGAGTGTCTCACCCTGTTTCTTTTTATGTTTGGATGCTAGTTTAAGAAAAATACCTCTAAGGTAAGCCTTAAGTGAGCCCCAGAGGCAGTGGTCATTTACAGCCCCAGTATCATTAATGGATAGGAATTGTTTTATTTCCTCCTTTATTAGATTAAGATTATCAACTTCCGCAAGTAAATATTCAGGCAGCTTCCAAGAGGGTCTGGTAGTTGGGGTAGTAGGGAGATGTATTGTAATGTGTATGGGAGAATGGTCCGACCAGGTGCAACTCGGGATCTGTGCAGATTTTATAGAGTCTAACAATCGAGGTTCACAAAAAATAAAATCGATGCAGGAATAGGAATTGTGCACTGTAGAGAAGTATGAATAGTCTCTGGTAGTGGGGTATAGCGATCTCCAAATATCGAATAGGTTGTGGTGTGAAATAAGGGTATTAAATTGTTTAGTGACTTTAAGTAGAGAGAGGTCGTAGAATGTCTGTCTAAGATGGTGTCCAAGACCATGTTAAAATCTCCTGCAAGTAATAGGTTACCCATTTTTTGGGAATCTAAAAGACGTAGGAATTTCCTGAGGGACTGAGTCTGGCCAGTGTTAGGTCCATAATAAGATGCTAATGTGTATAGTGTGCCCTCTATTTTGCAGTATAATCAAGTATTGCCCTTGGGGGTCAGCATGAACATTCAATTTTTCAAAAAGAACGCTCTTGTGTATCAATATCGCTACCCCGACTTGCTCGGGAAAGATGCAGTCTCGATCACCGGGTATTGTTTGAATTTGAGGGGACATGCTCCCCTATGTTTAAACATTTCTTTGGCTATATAATATTTTAAGGTCTGTGAGTGGTTCATGTAATTCATATGCCAACATATTTCCTCTCTAATTGATTATTACTTGCATACTATATTGCTCAGTGGCATAAATTATCCTTGTGTATCATACGACAATGTATAAGTGCATACTTTAAATATGCTAATATTATATTATTATACTCCATATTAACACCACTTGCTCATATAAGTTCCTAATTCTTCATATTGTATCTTTGTTACTATGTAATGGTCCAAAGGTGACTGTCTATATCACTATATTTCCTTTTAGTATGGTACAGATTTTCAGGGGTACATAAGTGATCCCTTAGATTGTGAGAGGAAATGCTAATACTAAAAAAGAGGTTTCAAATTAAGATGATCGTACTGGTATTGTTGTGTAAATTATTGTTTATTCAGACAACATGTCATTAAAATTGTAGAATTTACATACGTATCTACTTTACTGTTTTCACATTGCAATAGCCACAGTATCATATTTTGTCTCTGTATCTTGTTTTTCAACTGATGTAACTACTAACAACCTTAATAAAAGGATAAAAAGTTAAATAAAATGTGTGAAGGGTAGCATGATTAACAGTGACTGAGGTACTAAACCAGTTCTTGTTTTCAGAACATACAGGGAACCAATGGGAGATACTCCAGGCCCAGATGGAATACACCCAAGGGTTTTACGGGAATTTAGCACTGTTATAAACAAACCTCTGCTCTTAATTTTTCAAGACTCATTATCCTCAGGCATAGTACCCAAGGACTGGCTTAAGCTGATGTGGTCAAGAAAATAGAGAGACGCACTCACTGAGACAGAACAATAGCTATAAAAACTTCCATGCTTGTCCACAAGGCCAGTGCCACTCAGGGTGCAGTCTCTTTTTGCACACTATGCCTTTTCACAGAGAAAAAATATCCTGTAGCATATCACTCTGATCCTGCCCAATGACAGTCCAGCACCGAAATACCAGGCAATTCTTCTCTGAACAAGACAAACAACAAACCCCAGACCTACGTTTCGGCCTCTCTTGGGCCTCGTCAGTGAGGTGCAGTTGCATATCTCTAGGGCATGTGTGCAAGGAGTCCATATCTGGTTTTCCCCTTTTTTACTCTTAGGGAGACCAGACTGAGGGTGCAGTCTCTTTTTGCACACTATGCCTTTTCACAGAGAAAAAATATCCTGTAGCATATCAGTCTGGTCTTCCTAAGAGTAAACAAGGGGGACGTCCCCTGGAGCTGGAGGAAATATTTATTCTGAAACAGGAAATAATTATTATATAATGTAATAAATAACAATTGCGTAAAAAAATCAATTTGAGTCTGATTATATTTAATGTCAGATGTTAAAACCGAATATACAGAGTCAATACCACTAGTATGTGTGATGTTTGTATATAAACTCTCTACATCTAAACTAAACTAAACTAAACATGATGAATTTAGTGGTGGGGATTTCCAAGGAATTAAGCTTGAGCAGAAAGTCTCCTGTGTCTTTAATAAAGGAGTTAGAGATCTCAACATAGGGGCGGAGAATTTTATCAAGAAATATGGAAATATTGGTAAACACTGAATTAGTCCTTGCCACAATAGGGCAACCCGGGGGATTAGCTAGATTTGTATGCACTTTAGGGAGTAAATAAATTACTGGAGTACATGGGTGGTCAGTTTTCAAACACAATTTAACATCTTTACCTATGATACCATTTTTATCGGCTGTTGATGTAACTCTTTCTATTTCCCTTTGAATTTTAAAAATTGGATTATATGCAATTCTCATATACACTGTAGTATCATAAAGTTGTTGTCTGATTTCTTTAACATAGTAATCTTTATCTAAGACTACAACTGCCCCTCCCTTATCAGCCCTTTTCAGGATAATTTCTGGGTTATTTTGTAATCCCTGCATTGCTTTAAATTGTCCATTAGACATATTAGCTTTAATGGGCTTAAATTTGTTACCAATATTACCATACTTTACCACTTTATTTTGTAAATTCTCTATATCATTTTGCACTAAGGTGACAAATGTTTCAACACTGATTAACAACCCCAGGGATAAAGCGACTTTTCTTTTTCAAACCTAATTGATTTAAATGAATTGTAGGACTCTCAGAAGTAGCTGACAAATTTTTATCCCAGCATATTGTTTTAAGTCTCAAAGTCCTGAAAATTTTAAACAA
Organism: Bombina bombina; assembly: GCF_027579735.1. Lineage (NCBI taxonomy): Eukaryota > Metazoa > Chordata > Amphibia > Anura > Bombinatoridae > Bombina > Bombina bombina. The sequence goes on along the minus strand of NC_069500.1, from coordinate 279,188,833 downwards.
ATCTTTTTGTAGCTGAAAAAAGTTACAGTTCCTTTTAGGACAAAATGAGAGTCCTTTATTTAATAAATCAAGTTCATCATCAACTAGTATATGTTTAGAGATGTTAATAACATTATTAACTTTACCCTTAGGAATCATAGGCACCGCATCCATCTTGCAAGCCTCCTCTCTCCTTCTGTCATCATATGTTATAGGGGAATATACAGGCCTTAGTTGTGGCATCCTGACCGTTGTTGCCTGCTCGTTTTCTTCTTGGTTCCTGTATCTGTAGCTGTCTTTATTCTTGCGCCCTCCCCCCTTTTTTCGTGGTCTGATTCCCCCGGTGACGTATCTGGAGATTCTGTACTGCTCCCAATCTGTGTATGGTTCCGTGAGATCTATACCTAGACCCGATTTGTTGTCAGTAAAAGATAAAAATAAGTCTGAAAAGGTAGATGATAAAAATCAAAGATTGCTATTTGTATCTGAATATAATTCACAGAGCTCTGAGATTCAGAAAATTATTAAGAAACACTGGGATGTGTTAGCTAGATGTAATCCGAATATAGCAGAATTCCAAGTTCATCCAATGCCAGGCTTAAAAAAAAAAAAAAAAAGGTATGAATATCCAAAAGAAATTGATAAAAGCAGATGTGGGCCCTAGAGTTAAAACTAGCCCCCGATATATTACCTCTAAAAATGAGGGTTGTTATCCCTGTCTAGGATGTTCATGTTGTAGTAACATGACTAAAGGTCCCATATTTTATCACCCACACACTGGTAAAAAATATTTTATCAAAGGTTTTTTTACCTGTTTAACTACATTTATAATTTATATGATCAAATGTCCATGTGGGGGTGTTTATATAGGTGAGTCCACTAGATCTGCTAAAGATCGGATTATAGAACATAAAAGTAATATCCGCACAGGTAATTTAAAAGCCCCTCTAGCTAATCATTTTCTGAAAACTGGTCATTCCATTAGTCAACTTAAATTTCAAATCATTGACCATATTGAAGTAGCACGTAGAGGGGGGGACAGGGAGCTACGCCTTAAGCAGAGAGAATCCTTTTAGATTTATGAATTAGGGTCCCTTGAGTCTAAAGGTTTAAATAAAGATTGGGACTTGTCTGTGTTTTTATAGTCCTATTTCTAGATAATAGAGTTAACCCTTGATGTATGAATTTATTAGGCAATGTATGGTGATTTTCATCTTCAAGTTAGAGTAATTATTCTGCTTATTCTAGTTAAAGGGCCATTATACACTCATTTTTTCTTTGCATAAATGTTTTGTAGATGATCTATTTATAAAGCCCATAAAGTTTTTTGTTTTTTTTATGTATAATTTTGCTTATTTTTAAATAACATTGCTCTGATTTTCAGACTCCTAACCAAGCCCCAAAGTTTTATTTTAATACCGTCAGCTACCTTCTCCAGCTTGCTCCTGTTTGTGTAAAGGGTCTTTTCATATGCAAAAGAAGGGGGAGGGGGGAGTGTCTTATTTCCCACTTGCAGTGGGCTTTCCAACTACTTTTTCAACAGAGCTAAACTGAAAGCTTCTAAGTACATTTTTAAACCATTTTATACTGGATTTTTATATCAGTATCTGTGCATCATATTCTTTATAGTAGTGTCTATTACATGCAGTTATATGAAAATGAGTGTATACTGTCCCTTTAAGAATGACTTTGTACTTATGTTAAAAAATTATGTAACATTATAATAAACAATATAACATACTGTTGTTTAGGTCATGAATGAGTTAATATATAAAATGATTATGAGCGCCACCTAGTGGTAGGTTAGTATAAAAGTAATGTTTGTTAGTTTGGCATGGCATGATTAAGGGATAGCCTCCCGAAACGTTGCCGTATTGTTTGTCTATGTAACTTTTTAATAAAAGTTCATTCCTGTCACTCTTGCTGCCTGTTTTGATATCATTTGGGGTCCTGGGTAGTGACCCTGGGAGTGACGTGCATCACCTCTTTTGAGTGCTGGGATTTTCACCTGTGAGTATATTCATGTAAACGAGATTATGAGGTAAAATCAGCATGGTTTTATGAAAAATAGAACATGTAAACTATTCTAATTCAATTTTACGAGGAAGTAAAAATATAGATAAAGGGGAATCAGATGATGTGATATACTTGGATTTTGCAAAGGCATTTGATACAGTTACAAATGAGATATTAATGTACAAAATGAAGGGACTGGGAATAGCGGAAAATGTTAGCTCATGGATAAATAACTGGATAAAAGCCAGGGAGCAACAAGTAGTAGTAAAAGGATCATACTCGGATTAGACCAAGGTAATCAGTGGAGTCCTCCAGTGATCAGTACTGGGCCCTGTTCTATTTAATGACTTGGAACAGGAGTTAAATAGCAACATCTCTATTTTTGCAGATAATACAAAGTTGTGCAAAGGCATTAGGTCAGGGCAGAATGAACTTTCTTTACAAGGGGATCTACAAAAATTAGAAGAATGGGCAGGTACATTGAAAATGAGATTTAATACTGGAAAATGCAAGGATCTACATTTTGGAAGTAACAATAAGCAGGCAATCTATTATTTACAAAACAGAAAGTTCCAAGGAGCACCAGGTGTAGATAAAATCAACTTTATTTAAACTTTTTAAGAACAGTGGGGTATCACATAACCCCCAGGGTTTCGGCTGAGCGCGTTTCGGCTTAACGCCATACTCTTAGCCTCCTAATAAAATGTTTTGCTCTGTTTACACTAAGAGGTGTTTGAATTGCAAACCGAGGGGACAGACTGTAAGCATTGTAAATTTTGCTCTAGTTAGAGCTACATGCAAACACAGAAGCCCTGTGAACATGGGGTGTAATAGACCTTAACTATTCCCTATTCTCTGTATAATCTATTATTTAAATGGGACTAAACTTAGCCAAACAGAGGAGGAAAGTGAATTAGGAGTAGTAATAGATAACAAGCAAAAAATGGATGCACAATGCATGGCAACAGCTTCCAAGCCTGATAAAATACTGGCATGTATTAAAAGAGGCATAAATGCAAGGGAGGAAAGCATAATTATGTCACTATACAAATCCCTGGTAAGACCTCACCTTGAATATGGAGTGCAGTTCTGTGGACCAATCTAAAAAAAAAAAAAGACATTGGAGACTTAGAAAAAGTTCAGAGAAGGGCCACAAAACTAAAAAGGAGAATGGAGAATTTAAGCTATGAGGAGAGGTTAGCCAAACTGTGTCTGTTTTCTCTACACGCTTGAGAGGTGACATAATTACTTTATATAAATATGGTCAAGGCCCATATACAGAGATGGCAGAAGCTCTGTATATTCCAAGAAAATTGTTTGTAACAAGAGGTCACAATTTAAGGCTGGAGGAACAGAATTTTAATCTCCTGCAACATAAACGTTTTTTTTTCACTGTAAGAGCAATCAAATTATGGAACTCATTACCTGAATAGGGTTGTAAATGCCAATAAAATATAAACAAAGCCTTTTGGACTGCAGGAGAGGAGCCAGACACTTGATAGCAAATATCATATGGATCTCCCCAAGGCATGTTTGGACCCAGATGTAGTTCTGTTCCTCCACAAAAGCACACTGTCCTGCACTGAGTCGCACTAGACCATACAGCCATACTATTTTCAACTGAGATGTGACTATTTCCACAGTTCAGCTAACACTACAAACTCACCTAATGTCTCTGTTTTATATGCGAATTGCGGCTCATTTTATCAGTGACTAGTAAGTCAGGTCACCTTACCCATTTGTCTAAGCAAGAGATCATATAAGTTGTCATGTATCCTTGTTATTGCAAGCATGTTAAATTAGGGACCTATCCTCCATAATATTTTTAGCTTGAAAGATAACTTTATAGACTCTTATCCTACGAGTGAGAGGCCCAATTACCAACCCTTTGTGTCGGCTACTTTGGGAATTTATATATAGCATACCTTTGGTTATTATGGTCTGGTTATGAGATTTTGGTCTCATTGCCAACATATATATTTATTGAATGTTTACCATTATCTAGTTCTTAAACACCATATACCGTCTACTATATATTCTGCTCTATTATATTAGTGCTATTTTTCAGCCAATCTATCCCTGGTCCAAATAATGACCGCTTCTTATATTAATCCCCCCTCATTCAGTTCATAAGTTTGGTAAGGCCTAGGAGTGGCTTTAGATACTTCAGGAGGAATTTATGCTTTAGCTGTCCTTCAGCCCATCCCATTAAGTTTATAATCAGCTCAACAGAGATCCTACTAAACAATATAACAACAACACTATACCCCCCAAACATCCGGACACGCCCCCCCCCTTTCCCCTTTTGTTTCCTAACCAGAGCGGCTCTCGCCCGCTGCATCTCCCTCCCCCCCAAAATAAAACCATGATACTAATCCCCATCTTACCATAATACACCCTGAATAGATAAAATTACTCTATGGTTTACACAGTAAGTTGGGGATCATTGTTTCCTGTATTAAGTCAAAGGTTATAAAATGAGGTTTCTGTAATATATGTTCCAGTTATTTATCTTTGCCATATGCAAGTCTCTTCTTTTCACTTTCAATCATGTATATTATATATTTTATAATTCACATCCCAGACATACTTTTATAATATCTGCCAGAACCTATATTTTCATTGCTAGAACTGCTGTTATGTTACTTTATATAGTTCATGCTTTCTTTTGCAGGTACTTAAGATAGCTGTGGGTTCGACATGGCTCTCATGAATATATCACTGGCACTTTATTGCTTTAGACTTAACCTATTTCCTACTCTAGAATGGTAAAGATGTTTTTTCCAAATTTGATCTGTATCTGGACATATGTACTGTTTCTATGTTACTGCTTATTACCTCAATAAAAAACTTATTTAAAAAAAAAAAAAAAATATATATATATATATATATATAAACAAAGCCAGCAAGTCATTCAAAGCGCTTTAGATACATTTTATTTTGGGATACAAGGTGATACAATTTTCAGTCTAATGCAGCAAGCACTTGTCTTACGCATTTCTGCCCACAAGCCCGACTCAATTCATATTTAAAATCCCTTAAATGAAAAAATTGGCATTATTAAACATATGACCAATCTTTCTACATATTTTTTGAAACATGTACTTGAGTGACTGTCCTTACTTTAACTAAACATTTGAATTCATGTGATATAAGAGATGGAGATTCCAATAGGGATAAAAGAGAGATGAACAATCACTTGGATTGCCAAAAGTTAATTATATCTCCCTCTATATTTAGACCATTAGGTCTCCGTGTCCGCAGTTGGAAAATCCAAAAAACTTCTCTATAGAACAATCTGCCAGTTCTATCCCCCTTCTCGGTACTAGGCGAACAGTCTCAATCACTTGCCAACTAAATGTGGCTACTTCCTGATTGTGATTAAATATAAAAATGCCTAACCAAGTCAGAAAATTAATTGCCACAGCTTATATCATTCAGATGTTCTCTGATACGGACTCTAGCCTCTCATGTTGAACAACCTGTATATTGTAAATTGCATTGAGTACATTCCAAGTAAATCACAAAAGTGGTGCAACAGCTGGTGCAACAGTTATGTTAATAAACTCAGAGTATTCTTTGATTGGAAAAAAGAGCCAACCTTAGTATGGCTGCATGCTATACATTTGCTATAATTACATTTAAAATTACCTTTTGTTGTTAACCAACTACTTTTATTAGTCCCCTGCTTCCTAAACATGCTTGGTGCTAATATGTTGCCAATGGTGCAACCCCTTCGAGGCACAAAGTTGCCACCAACAGTCTTTTAAGCTATCATCAGCGGTCAAAATAGGAAGATGTTTTGAAACAATTTTACAGACATCATTAAACTATGGACTAGAGGTAATAGAAAAAACTGGTTTAGAATGGTCAAACTTCCTTTTAATATTAGTCACCCTATCCACAATAAGTTGGCTCTGATCCATAAGGGACACCTCTAGAAATGCCATATTAATAGTCTTTTGTAAATATCCCCTTTGTAAAAGTGATTGTTTGAATTTCTCACTTTCACAATGAAAATCTTGAGTATTTGAACAATTGTGTTTAATACGCATAAATTGTCCTTTTGCCATACCAAAACCTGTGTGTATTGGGTGGCAACTCCTAGCATGCAAAATAGTATTGGACGTAATTGGTTTTCTGTACAAAGAAGTGTAGATTGTACCTATTTCTGTGTTGCCACAAAGTAACATCTAAGTATGGAATTTGAAAAATGTAATGCTGATGGATAAACTCTAAACCCACGTCATTATCATTTAAGTAACTCACAAAATGGAGTGCCTCTTCCTCTGTTTCAGTCCAAACAAACAACGAATTATCAATGTACCTTTTGTACACTTTGATGTGTTTCTTGGAGGGATCATCATGTCCATAGACGTGTGACTGCTCCCATCAACCCATAAATAGGCTGGCATAAGTGGGGGCAAATTTTTCCCCCATGGTGGTTCCACGTCTCTAGAGATAAAAATCACCTTCAAACAGGAAAACATTGTGAGTCAAAAGGAAATCTAATGTCTGACAAATATTATTTCTCAATTCCAGACTAAAATGTTCTAGTAGGCAACTGACTGCCTAGTCCCAAGCGATTTGGAATGGCTGAATACAAGCCCACCACATCAATTGTGAGCCAAGAGCAGTCATCACGCCATGTAATTTCATCTAGTTTGGATAGTAAGTGCTTAGTATCTATTAGGTATGAGGGCATTTGATAAACAATGGGTTGGAGCAAAGACTCCATCCAACTTGATAATATTTTGAAAAGAGACCCGATCCCTGAGACAATCGGTCTTCCTTTTACCTCCAAGGATTTGTGTGCCTTTGGGAGGTGATGGAAGATCGGAGTGACCGGATTGGACACTAATAGATTATTTGTAAGTGTCTGAATCAAAAAGATCTCCTGGTAACCGTCATCTAGTAGATCTAATAACTATTGTGTTAAGTGCTCAGTAGGGTTTCTGGTTAACTTAATATAGACATTTTCATCTCCTAGTTGTCTCATTGCTTCTGAAACATAATTATCTCTGTCAAGGATAACAATAGATCCCCCTTATCAGCCCGTTTGATCACCATGTCATTACATGTTTTAAGAGTTTGTATAGCTTGTCTAAACTCAGGGCTTAAATTAGTGGGGGGGGGGGAACCTACCATGATCTTTGACAGTTTAACAAGGTCTTCCTCTACCCTATGATGTAATGCCTCTAGGAAAGGGCCCATATCCTTTGTCGGATAGAAATAGATCAAGGACTAAAATGCCCACGCGTAGAGTTCATTAGAGATAAATCCAAATCATTAGCTTCTCCCAGCTCATTTTTACAAAAAATAGTCACACCCCTCAGAAAAATGTCATAGATACGAGGGAGATCATAAATCCCATCATTATTTTGCTCGTTAACAAAATCAAAACTTGTATCAAGAGCAACATTATCCTTCGAAAAGTATTTAGATCTCTCATAAATCTATTGACATCAATGATAGTGTCAAAAATATTGAATTGTGGCACTGGAACAAAACCCAGGCCTAATCTTGAAAAACCCTTGCTCTGCTGGTGTCAATTCTATACTAGATAGGTTAATAACTTTCAAATCCGGTACTTGCTCTTGTTCCCCCTTCTAGTGTGTTTTAGATCTCTTCCTATTGCGCCTCCTCCTTCTCTTTGGCGTGTACCCTGGTGAAATCCTGGCTTCTAGGAATAGTAACATTAGGGGATGCTACAAAAGCTGTTGGTTTAGTGTCTCCATCAATATCACTTAGAAATTCTAACTCACGTTGATCTGTTTTTTGAATATGTGACTGATTGGCTCCCGTACAAGACCGGCTTTGATTTCTGGTCACTATTGTGTAAACCCTATTGGTTCTTTTACCTTGAGAGGGGGTTAGTGAAACATTAATAATAATACTTTTGATTCCAACGACTAGTTTTTCCTCTCCACTCAAGTCACTCTTTGCAGAAAGATCTACCCTGTCCTCATCAGTGTAATCAGTATCGAAGAAACTGATCTTCTTATCTTCTTTAGGACATCTATTACCTGACGTGGACTTGTTTCTCCTTGATCTAGACCCTTACAAATTAAATGCATCGATCTTACCATGTATAAGCCCAATTATTAGTATAATCCATAGAATCTCTATTAAATTTTCTTAGTTTGAAGTTACCCAGTTCAGTCCTGAATTTAGAAACCGTCTCTCTGAGGAGTTTGTCCAAATCATTGCACTTTGGATGTTCAATAAATTAATTTAAATGCAATTATATCTGTGCCAAATCTTCCCTAATATTGACCAACTGTGTTTCTTTGAATTTAATTATCAATTGCACTAACTTCGTAGAACAGTCACTCAAAATGTAATTCCAGGTAGAAATAAAGTCCATATAGTATAAAAGAAAAGCGTCTTACTCCAAAGTAGACTAAAGTGTTTATAAATTAAATTTAATGATATAAAAACATAACAGATACGCATAAAAAAATACATATCATAAAATAATAAATCAGATTTATTTCCAAATGAAAATAGAAAAAAAAAAATGTTACAAAAATAGTGTCCAAACAATCGGCTAGATTACAAGTTTTGCGTTAGAGGCTATGCGGTGCCAACGAGCAGTTTTCACTCACCGCTCACTTACATGCAGCGCTAGTATTACGAGTTTTTACAAACCCGTCATTAAAAGACAAGAAATGAGCGTTGAGCAAAATTTTGCTCATTACCGCACTCAAATACCAGCGCTGCTTAAAGTGTCAGTAAACCTAAAAAATTATGTTATATAATTCCGCACATAGTGCAGAATTATATAACATTATATTAGTGTTATCGTTATAAAACTTAATATTCCCTTTGAAATTTTTTAAAATATGGCTGTTTTTCAGACCCACTCTCTGTGCTCTTCTGAGCGGGGAGAGCCGGCTGAAAAAAAGTCTAACACCTGCAAAAAAGCAGAGTAAAACTCAGTAACGCAGCCCCATTGATTCCTAATGGGGAAATAAAATTTATGTCTACACCTAACACCCTAACATGAACCCCGAGTCTAAACACCCCTAATCTTACACTTATTAACCCCTAATCTGCCGCCCCCGACATCGGCGACACCTAAATTATAATTATTAACCCCTACTCTGCCTCCCCCAATGTCGCCGCCACCTACCTATATTAACCCCTAATCTGCCGCCCCCAACGTCGCCGCCACTATATTAAAGTTATTAACCCCTAAACCTAAAACCCCCTAACTTAAATATAATTTAAATAAATCAAAATATTCCTATCATTAACTAAATTATTCCTATTTAAAACTAAATACTTAGCTGTAAAATAAACCCTAAGATAGCTACAATATAACTAATAGTTACATTGTAGCTAGTTTAAGGTTTATTTTTATTTTACAGGCAAGTTTGTATTTATTTTAACAAGGTAGAATAGTTATTAAATAGTTATTAACTATTTATTTTAACTAGGTAGTTATTATTAAAGACAAATTTACCTGTAAAATAAAACCTAACCTAAGTTACACTAACACCTAACACTACACTATAATTAAATTAACTAAATTAAAGTAGCTAAAGTACAAAAAAACCCCACTAAATTACAGAAAATAACAAATTACAGAAATTTAAATTAATTACACCTAATCTAATAGCCCTATTAAAATAAAAAAGCCCCCCCCAAAATAAAAAAAACTAGCCTAAATTAAACTACCAATAGTCCTTAAAAGGGCCTTTTGCGGGGCATTGCCCCAAAATAATCAGCTATTTTACCTGTAAAAAAAAAAAATACAAACAACCCCCCCAACAGTAAAACCCACCTAAAAAAAACCTAAGCTCCCCATTGCACTGAAAAGGGCATTTGGATGGGCATTGCCCTTAAAAGGGCAGTTAGCTCTTTTGCCGCCCAAAGTCCCTAACCTAAAAATAAAGCCCACCCAATACACCCTTAAAAAAACCTAACACTAACCCCCTGAAGATCGACTTACCGGGAGACGTCTTCATCCAAGCCGGGCGAAGTGGTCCTCCAGACGAGCAGAAGTCTTCATCCAAGCCGGGCAGAAGTGGTCCTTCAGACGGGCAGAAGTCTTCATCCAGACGGCATCTTATATCTTCATCCATCCGGCGCGGAGCGGGTCCATCTTCAAGACATCCGACGCGGAGCATCCTCTTTATCCGACGACTAACACAGAATGAAGGTACCTTTAAGTGGCGTCATCCAAGATGGTGTCCCTTAGATTCCGATTGGCTGATAGAATTCTATCAGCCAATCGGAATTAAGGTAGAAAAAATCCTATTGGCTGATGCAATCAGCCAATAGGATTGAAGTTCAATCCTAATGGCTGATCCAATCAGCCAATAGGATTGAGTTGGCATTCTATTGGCTGTTCCAACAGAATTTTATCAGCCAATCGAAATCTAAGGGACGCCATCTTGGATGACGTCACTTAAAAGTACCTTCATTCTGTGTTAGTCGTTGGATGAAGAGGATTCTTTGCGTCGGATGTCTTGAAGATGGACCCGCTCCATGCTGGATGATGAAGATAGAAGATGCCGTCTGGATGAAGACTTCTGCCCGTCTGGAGGACCACTTCTGCCCGGCTTGGATGAAGACTTCTGCCCATCTGGAGGACCACTTCGCCTGGCTTGGATGAAGACGTCTCCCGGTAAGTCAATCTTCAGGCGGTTAGTGTTAGGGTTTTTTAAGGGTGTATTGGGTGGGTTTTATTTTTGGGTTAGGGACTTTGGGCAGCAAAAAAGCCAACTGCCCTTTTAAGGGCAATGCCCATCCAAATGCCCTTTTCAGGGCAATGGGGAGCTTAGGTTTTATTTGGGGGTTTGGTTGTGTGGGTGGTGGGTTTTACTGTTGGGGGGGGTTGTTTGTATATTTTTTTTTACAGGTAAGAGAGCGGATTACTTTGGGGCAATGCCCCGCAAAAGGCCCTTTTAAGGGCTATTGGTAGTTTAGGCTAGGTTTTTATTTTTATTTTGGGCTAATAGGGCTATTAGATTAGGTGTAATTAGTTTAAATTTCTGTAATTTGTTTATTATTTTCTGTAATTTAGTGTGTTTTTTTGTACTTTAGCTAATTTAATTTAGGTAATTGTATGTAATGTATTTAATTTAGTTAATGTATTTAATTGTAGTGTTAGGTGTAATTGTAACTTAGGTTAGGTTTTATTTTACAGGTACTTTTGTATTTATTTTAGCTAGGTAGTTATTAAATAGTTAATAACTATTGAGTAACTATTTTACCTAGTTAAAATAAATAAAACTTGCCTGTAAAATAAAAATAAATCCTAAGCTAGCTACAATGTAACTATTAGTTATATTGTAGCTATCTAAGGGTTTATTTTACAGGTAAGTATTTAGTTTTAAATAGGAATAATTTAGTTAATGATAGGAATTTTTAGTTAGATTTCTTTTATTTATATTTAAGTTAGGGGGTGTTAGGGTTAGACTTAGATTTAGGGGTTAATAACTAATATAGTGGCGGCGACATTGGGGCAGCAGATTAGGGGTTAATAAATGTAGGTAGGTGGCGGTGATGTTAGGGACAGCAGATTAGGGGTTAATAATATTTAACTAGTGTTTGCAAGGCGGGAGTGCGGCGGTTTAGGAGTTAATATATTTATTATAGTGGCGGCGATGTCCGGTTCGGCTGATTAGGGGTTAAAACTTCTCTTTTAGTGTTTGCGATGTGGGAGGGCCTCGGTTTAGGGGTTAATAGGTAGTTTATGGGTGTTAGTGTACTTTTTAGCACTTTAGTTTTAGAGTTTTATGCTACGGCGTTGTAGTGTAAAACTCTTAACTACTGACTTTAAAATACGGTACCAGTCTTGACAGGAGAGGGTGTACCGCTCAGTTTTTGGCAGAATCGTAATACCGGCGCTATGCAAGTCCCATTGAAAAAAAGAGGATACTCAATTTACGTAAGTGGATTTGCGGTATTTCCAAGTCTGGCCAAAGAAGTGTTAGGACCGGCTAATTCTGCTTTTTAAGCCTAACGCAAAATTCATAACCTAGCCGAATGTATTTAAAGGTGTGTTCCAATACATGTCCAGGCAATGTGGAAAGGTATATAAAATATAAAAATATAATGAGTAGATTATCCTGAAAGTGAGTCCAAAAATATGTGTCCAAAAAATAATAAATAACATAATTTAAGAACTTACCTGATAAATTCATTTATTTCATGGTGTCGAGAGTCTACAAGCTAGTTACTGATTGGATATACATTCCTACCAGGAGGGGGCAAAATTTCCAAAACCTCAAATGCCTATAAATACACCCCCCACCTCACTCATACCTCAGTTTAACATATAACCATGTTAGTGAGGTGTATAAGGAGTAAAAACATAAAAAAAGAGGAACAGGATAAATAATGTGCTTTATAATAAACAATCATAACCCCACAAAAAAATGGGTGGATCTTGTGGACTCTCTCCACCATGAAATAAATGAATTTATCAGGTAAATTCTTACATAAATTTTGTTTCTTTCATGTAATTAGCAAGAGTCCATGAGCTAGTGACGTATGGGATATACATTCCTACCAGGAGGGGCAAAGTTTCCCAAACCTTAAAATGCCTATAAATACACCCCTCACCACACCCACAATTCAGTTTTACAAACTTTGCCTCCCATGGAGGTGGTGAAGTAAGTTTGTGCTAGATTCTACGTTGATATGCGCTTCGCAGCAGGCTGGAGCCCGCTTTTCCTCTCAGAGTGCAGTGAATGTCAGAGGGATGTGAAGAAAGTATTGCCTATTTGAATTCAATGGTCTCCTTCTACGGGATCTATTTCTTAGGTTCTCTGTTATCGGTCGTAGAGATTCATCTCTTACCTCCCTTTTCAGATCGACGATATACTCTTATGTACCATTACCTCTACTGATTCTCGTTTCAGTACTGGTTTGGCTTTCTACTACATGTAGATGAGTGTCCTGGGGTAAGTAAGCCTTATTTTCTGTGACACTCTAAGCTATGGTTGGGCACTTTTATATAAAGTTCTAAATATATGTGTTCAAACATTTATTTGCCTTGATTCAGGATGTTCAATATTCCTTATTTCAGACAGTCAGTTTCATTATTGGGATAATGCATATGAATTAAAACATTTTTTCTTACCTTAAAAATTGACTTTTTTCCCTGTGGGCTGAAAATGCTTCATTTTATTGCGTCATTCTTGGCGCAGACTTTTTTGGCGCAAAAATTTTCTTTGTCATTTCCGGCGTCATACTTGTCGCTGGAAGTTGCGTCATGTTTTTGACGTTTTTCGCGCCAAAAAAAGTCGGCGTCACCGGATGTGGCGTCATTTTTGGCGCCAAAGCATTTAGACGCCAAATAATGTGGGCGTCTTTTTTGGCGCTAAAAAATATGGGCGTCATTTTTGTCTCCACATTATTTAAGTCTAGTTGTTTATTTGCTTCTGGTTGCTAGAAGCTTGTTCATTGGCATTTTTTTCCCATTCCTGAAACTGTCATTTAAGGAATTTGATAAATTTTGCTTTATATGTTGTTTTTTCTATTACATATTGCAAGATGTCTCAGATTGACCCTGAATCAGAAGCTACTTCTGGAAAATCGCTGCCTGATGCTGGATCTACCAAAGTTAAGTGTATTTGCTGTAAACTTGTGGTAACTGTCCCTCCGGCTGTTTGTGATGAATGTCATGATAAACTTGCTAATGCAGATAATATTTCCTTTAGTAATGTTCCATTACCTGTTGCTGTTCAGTTAACATCTAATACTCAGGGTGTTCCTGTTAATATAAGAGATTTTGTTTCTAAATCTATTAGAAAGGCTATGTCTGTTATTCCTCCTTCCAGTAAACGTAAAAGGTCTTTTAAAACTTCTCATTTTCCAAATGAATTTTTAAATGAACATCATCATTCTGATTCTGTTTCTGATGATGATTTGTCTGGTTCAGAGGATTCTGTTTCAGAGATTGACACTGATAAATCTTCATATTTATTTAAAATGGAATTTATTCATTCTTTACTTAAAGAAGTCTTAATTGCATTAGAAATAGAGGAATCTGGTCCTCTTGATACTAAATCTAAACGTTTAAATACAGTTTTTAAACCTCCTGTAGTTATTCCGGAGGTTTTTTCCCCGTCCCTGATGCTATTTCTGAAGTAATTTCCAGGGAATGGAATAATCTGGGTAATTCATTTACTCCTTCTAAACGGTTTAAGAAATTATATCCTGTGCCATCTGACAGATTAGAGTTTTGGGACAAAATCCCTAAGGTTGATGGGGCTCTCTCTACTCTTGCTAAACGTACTACTATTCCTACGGCAGATAGTACTTCCTTTAAGGATCCTTTAGATAGGAAAATTGAATCCTTTCTAAGAAAAGCTTATTTATGTTCAGGTAATCTTCTTAGGCCTGCTATATCTTTGGCGGATGTTGCTGCAGCTTCAACTTTCTGGTTGGAGGCTTTAGCAGAAGTAACAGATCATAATACTCATAGCATTGTTAATCTTCTTCAACATGCTAATAACTTTATTTGTGATGCCATCTTTGACATCATTAGGGTTGATGTCAGGTATATGTCTTTAGCTATTTTAGCTAGAAGAGCTTTATGGCTTAAAACGTGGAATACTGATATGTCTTCTAAGTCAACTTTGCTTTCCCTTTCTTTCCAAGGTAATAAATGGTTTGGTTCACAGTTGGATTCAATTATTTCAACTGTTACTGGGGGGAAAGGAACTTTTTTACCACAGGATAAAAAATCCAAAGGTAAATATAGGGCTGCTAATCGTTTTCGTTCCTTTCGTCACAATAAGGAACAAAAGCCTGATCCTTCCCCTACAGGAACGGTATCAGTTTGGAAACCATCTCCAGTCTGGAATAAATCCAAGCCTTTTAGAAAGCCAAAGTCAGCTCCCAAGTCCACATGAAGGTGCGGCCCTCATTCCAGCGCAGCTGGTAGGGGGCAGATTACGATTTTTCAAAGAAATTTGGATCAATTCGATTCACAATCTTTGGATTCAGAACATTGTTTCTCAAGGGTACAGAATAGGTTTCAAGATAAGGCCTCCTGCAAGAAGATTTTTTCTTTCTCGCGTTCCAATAAATCCAGTGAAGGCTCAAGTGTTTCTGAAATGTGTTTCAGATCTAGAGTTGGCTGGAGTAATTGTGCCTGTTCCAGTTCTGGAACAAGGTCTGGGGTTCTACTCAAATCTATTCATTGTACCAAAGAAGGAGAATTCCTTCAGACCAGTACTGGATTTAAAGATATTGAATCGTTATGTAAGAATACCAACATTCAAAATGGTAACTATAAGGACTATTCTGCCTTTTGTTCAGCAAGGGCATTATATGTCCACAATAGATTTACAGGATGCATATCCGATTCATCCAGATCACTTTCAGTTTCTGAGATTCTCTTTTCTAGACAAGCATTACCAGTTTGTGGCTCTGCCGTTTGGCCTAGCAACAGCTCCAAGGATTTTTTCAAAGGTTCTTGGTGCCCTACTATCTGTAATCAGGGAACAGGGTATTGTGGTATTTCCTTATTTGGACGATATCTTGGTACTTGCTCAGTCTTCACATTTAGCAGAATCTCATACAAATCGACTTGTGTTGTTTCTTCAAGAACATGGTTGGAGGATCAATTTACCAAAGAGTTCGTTGATTCCTCAGACAAGGGTAACCTTTTTAGGTTTCCAGATAGATTCAGTGTCCATGACTCTGTCGTTAACGGACAAGAGATGTCTGAAATTGGTTTCAGCTTGTCGAAACCTTCAGTCTCAATCATTCCCTTCGGTAGCCTTATGCATGGAAATTCTAGGTCTTATGACTGCTGCATCGGACGCGATCCCCTTTGCTCGTTTTCACATGTGACCTCTTCAGCTCTGTATGCTGAACCAGTGGTGCAGGGATTATACAAAGATATCTCAATTAATATCTTTAAAACCGAATGTACGACACTCTCTGACGTGGTGGACAGACCACCATCGTTTAGTTCAGGGGGCTTCTTTTTTTCCTCCAACCTGGACTGTGATCTTAACAGATGCAAGTCTGATAGGTTGGGGAGCTGTATGGGGGTCTCTGACACGACAGGGGTTTGGGAATCTCAGGAGGCGAGATTACCAATCAACATTTTGGAACTCCGTGCGATTTTCAGAGCTCTTCAGTCGTGGCCTCTTCTAAAGAGAGAGTCGTTCATTTGTTTTCAGTCGGACAATGTCACAACCGTGGCATATGTCAATCATCAAGAAAGGATTCACAGTCCTCTGGCTATGAAATTAGTATCTCGAATACTTGTATGGGCAGAATCCAGCTCCTGTCTAATTTCTGCGGTTCACATCCCAGGTATAGACAATTGGGAAGCGGATTATCTCAGTCGCCAAACATTACATCCGGGCGAATGGTCTCTTCACCCAGAAGTATTTCTTCAGATTGTTCAATTCTGGGGACTTCCAGAAATAGATCTGATGGCTTCTCATCTAAACAAGAAGCTTCCCAGGTATCTGTCCAGATCCAGGGATCCACAGGTGGAAGCAGTGGATGCATTGTCTCTTGCTTGGAAGTATCATCCTGCCTATATCTTTCCGCCTCTAGTTCTTCTTCCAAGAGTGATTTCCAAGATTCTAAAGGAGCGTTCGTTTGTTCTGCTGGTGGCTCCAGCATGGCCTCACAGGTTTTGGTATGCGGATCTTGTTCAGATGTCTACTTGCCAACCGTGGACTCTTCCGTTAAGACCAGAACTTCGCAAGGTCCTTTTTTCCATCAGGATCTCAAATCCTTAAATTTGAAGGTATGGAGATTGAACGCTTGATTCTCAGTCATAGAGGTTTCTCTGACTCTGTAATTAATACTATGTTACAGGCTCGTAAAACTGTATCTAGGAAGATATATTATCGAGTCTGGAAGACTTACATCTCTTGATGCTCTTCTCATCTTTTTTCCTGGCATTCTTTTAGAATTCCTAGAATTTTACAATTTCTTCAGGATGGTCTGGATAAAGGTTTGTCTGCAAGTTCTTTGAAAGGACACATTTCTGCTCTTTCTGTGTTGTTTCACAGAAAGATTGCTAATCTTCCTGATATTCATTGTTTAGTTCAGGCTTTGGTTCGTATCAACATTGTGAACTCTAACAACATTAGTAGAGAAATTGTGGTTCCTTCATTATGTCCTAATCCTAAGAATTCTAAGGAAAGATTGTTGCATTCTTTGGATGTAGTTAGAGCTTTGAAATATTATGTTGAAGCTACTAAAGGTCTCCGAAAGACTTCTAGTCTATTTGTTATCTTTTCCGGTTCCATGAAAGGTCAGAAGGCCTCTGCCATTTCTTTGGCATCTTGGTTAAAATCTTTGATTCATCATGCTTATGTCGAGTCGGGTAAAACTCCGCCTCAAAGGATTACAGCTCATTCTACTAGGTCAGTTTCTACTTCCTGGGCGTTTAGGAATGAAGCTTCGGTTGATCAGATTTGCAAAGCAGCCACTTGGTCTTCTTTGCATACTTTTACTAAATTCTACCATTTTTATGTGTTTTCTTCTTCTGAAGCAGTTTTTGGTAGAAAAGTACTTCAGGCAGCGGTTTCAGTTTGATTCTTCTGCTTATAATTTCAGTTTTTTTCATTATAAGATTAAAACTTTATTTTGGGTTGTGGATTATTTTCTCAGCGGAATTGGCTGTCTTTATTTTATCCCTCTCTCTCTAGTGACTCTTGCGTGGAAGTTCCACATCTTGGGTATTTATTATCCCATACGTCACTAGCTCATGGACTCTTGCTAATTACATGAAAGAAAACATAATTTATGTAAGAACTTACCTGATAAATTAATTTCTTTCATATTAGCAAGAGTCCATGAGGCCCACCCTTTTTTGTGGTGGTTATGATTTTTTTGTATAAAGCACAATTATTCCAATTCCTTATTTTTTATGCTTTCGCACTTTTTTCTTATCACCCCACTTCTTGGCTATTCGTTAAACTGATTTGTGGGTGTGGTGAGGGGTGTATTTATAGGCATTTTGAGGTTTGGGAAACTTTGCCCCTCCTGGTAGGAATGTATATCCCATACGTCACTAGCTCATGGACTCTTGCTAATATGAAAGAAATGAATTTATCAGGTAAGTTCTTACATAAATTATGTTTTTCTTTCATATAGGTGGCGAGAGTCCACGAGCTAGTTACTGATGGGATAATACCCAAGATGTTGAAGTTCAAGAGTAACTATAGAGGGAGGGATAAAATAAAAACAGCTATTTCCACTGAGAAATTAAATCCAAAAAAAGAATTAAGTTTTCTTAACCCCTTAATGACAACTGACGTACCAGGTACGTCATGCATTAACAAGCAGTTAATGACAATGGACGTACCTGGTACGTCAGTTGTCTAACAGAGTGCTGGAAGTGATCACAATCGCTTCCAGCAGCTCTGAGGGTATTGCAGTGATGCCTCGATATGGAGGCATCCTGCAATACCACTTTACAAGCCTCCGATGCAGAGAGCCACTCTGTGGCCCTCTCTGCACCGGTAGCGATAGTGCCAGTGTCCGCCGGGAGCACGATGCGCGTGCACCCATTAGCCACACTGACACCAATGAATGAGGGCAGAAAGGGGGAAAAAAAGGGAATTTTTTTAAAAAAAAAAATATAAAAGGATCTGGGAGGGGGTGGGGGTATTGTGGGGGGCTGCTACACTACAGAAATAGTTTTTTAAATAAAAAATAAAATAAAAATACTTTTTGGGGGTTTTTTGGGGCCAAACTGGGTACTGGCAGACAGCTGCCAGTACCCAAGATGGCGGTAATTAGGTAGGGGAGAGGGTTAGAGAGCTGGAGGGGGGATCAGGGAGGTTGGGGCTAAGGCAGGGGTCCATCACAGCTAAAATATTTTATTATTTTTATTTTAAAAAAAAAAAAACCTCTTTATTTAGTACTGGCAGACTTTCTGCCAGAAAGTAAGATGGCGGGAACAATTGTGGGGTGGGGGAGGGAAGAGAGCTGTTTGGGAGGGATCAGGGGGTGGGATGTGTCAGGTGGGAGGCTGATCTCTAAAATTAACCCTGCAAGCTCCCTACAAGCTAACTAATTTAACCCCTTCACTGCTGGGCATAATTAACGTGTGGTGCGCAGCAGCATTTAGCGGCCTTCAAATTACCAAAAAGCAACGCCAAAGCCATATAAGTCTGCTATTTCTGAACAAAGGGGATCCCAGAGAAGATTTTACAACAATTTCTGCCATAATTGCACAAGCTGTTTGTAAATAATTTCAGTGAGAAACCTAAAATTGTGAAAAATGTAAAGTTTTTTTTTTTATTTGCTCGCATTTGGCGGTGAAATGGTGGCATAAAATATACCAAAATGGGCCTAGATCAATACTTGGGGTTGTCTACTACACTACACTAAAGCTAAAATTAACCCTACAAGCTCCCTACAAGCTCCCTAATTAACCCCTTCACTCCTGGGCATAAAACACGTGTGGTGCGCAGCGGCATTTAGCGGCCTTCTAATTACCAAAAAGAAACCCCAAAGCCATATAAGTCTGCTATTTCTGAAAAAAGGGGATCCCAGAAAAGCATTTACAACCATTTGTGCCATAATTGCAGAAGCTGTTTGTAAATAATTTCAGTGGGAAACCTAAAGTTTGTGACAAATTTTGTGAAAAAGTTAACTTTTTTTTTTTGATCGCATTTTGCGGTGAAATGGTGGCATGAAATATACCAAAATGGGCCTAGATCAATACTTTGGGTTGTCTTCTAAAAAAAAATATATACATGTCAAGGGATATTCAGGTATTCCTGACAGATATCAGTGTCCCAATGTAACTAGCGCTAATTTTGAAAAAAAGTGGTTTGGAAATAGCGAAGTGCTACTTGTATTTATTGCCCCATAACTTGCAAAAAAAGCAAAGAACGTGTAAACATTGGGTATTTCTAAACTCAGGACAAAATTTAGAAACTATTTAGCATGGGTGTTTTTTGGTGATTGTAGATGTGTAACAGATTTTGGGGGTCAAAGTTAGAAAAAGTGTGTTTTTTTCCATTTTTTCCTCATATTTTTTTTTTTTAGTAAATTATAAGACATGATGAAAATAATGGTATCTTTAGAAAGTCCATTTAATGGTGAGAAAAACGGTATATAATAATATGTGTGGGTACAGTAAATGAGTAAGAGGAAAATTACAGGTAAACACAAACACCGCAGAAATGTAAAAATAGCCATTGTCATTAAGGGTAAGAAAATTGAAAAATGGTCCGGTCATTAAGGGGTTAAAAATTCAAAACACTTAAATCATAGGCACCAGAATCAAACTGAGACAGCTGCCTGAAGAACCTTACCACCAAAAGCTGCTTCCGAAGAAGCAAAAACATCAAAATGGTAAAATTTAGTGAATGTATGCAAAGAAGACCAAGTGGCTGCTTTGCAGATTTGATCAACTGAAGCTTTATTCTTGAAAACCCAAGATGTGGCAACTAATCTTGTAGAATGAGCTGTTATTCTCTGAGGTGGAGACTGCCCCGCCTCCAAATAAGCTTTGTGAATCAGAAGTTTCAACCAAGATGCCAAAGAAATGGCAGAGGCTTTCTGACATTTTCGGGAACCAGAAAAAATAACAAATAGACTAGAAGTCTTTCTGAAATCTTTAGTAGCCTCCTATGCTCCTAAATATAAAAGGCTTGAGAGAATGGGAAACAAAGTGAAAATGTATAAAAAAAGAAAACTGGTTCATAAAATGCTGCATGAAAGCTCTCTAAGTATTTTCTGAGAAGACTAAATGAGCCTGGGCCGGAGATTATAACAGCAATTTTGGCGGTAAAATAAAAAATTTTGGCTCAAAGAAAACAGTGCGCAAAATGATGACACGTCACGCTATGACATAAATAGCACCATCACATGCGCAACATGCAAAGCTGTAGTGAATTTCTAATACACCTATAACTAAAAAGCAAGTAAGAATTTTGATTGTATATACAAAAAAACAAAAATGTACCAAAATAAAGCCTAATGGATACTTCTATTATAGCTGCATAACATGTGATTATCAACATTCCATGAGACTAACATAATACTTAGCATCCTAATTTATAAATAAATTACTAGTTCCAAAAAAAACCTATATGTTTCACAGACTCTACCAACCTTGACAAATATTTAGCCACAAATAAAGTCGCTAAAAAAAAAGCACTGAATTACTGACTCAAGGCATGTATACAAACAATATATAACAACTTTACTTAAAAAGTGCCCAATCCATAGCTGAGAGTGTCTTATATAATAAAAGTATATACTTACCGTGTAAAACACCCATCCACATATAGCAGACAGCCAAACCAGTACTGAAACTTATTAACAGAGGTAATGGTACAAGAGTATCTTGTCGATCTGTAAAGGGAGGCAGCAGATGAATCCCTGCGACCGATTTACAGAGAGCTTTATGAAAAGCTTTCCCATAGACGAAAACATGGTATCATCAGGCAATACTCCCGTCACATCCCTCAGACAAACACTGCACTTAGAGAGGAACTGGGCTTCAATATGCTTAGAAGCGCCTTTCACTGAAGAAATCAAGCACATCATGCTTCACCACCTCCTAAGGAGGCAAAGCTTTTAAAACTGAGGTATGAGTGAGGTGGGAGGTGTATTTATAGGCATTTGAGGTTCGGGAAACTTTGCCCCCTCCTAGTAGGAATGTATATCCCATCAGTAATTAGCTTGTGGACTCTTATATGAAAGAAATATATAGCAGTATATATATATATATATATATACACATATATATACACACATATATACACACACACAAACATATAAACATACATACATACATACACACTCCTACTAGCTGCTGGTGACATCTACCCTAATCCTGGTCCCCAACAACTTCCATAGACTCAGAAAACAAAAATCTGGTAACCTTACTCACATTCCTCTTATCTAAAGCCACTACCCCCTTCACTTGTGCTCTCTGGAACTCTCGCTCTGTTTGCAGCAAGCTTACTTCTATCCATGATCTTTTTATCTCCCACTCCTTCAATCTTCTGGCTTTCACATAAACTTGTCTCTCTCCTTTAGACACGGCATTCACTGCTGCATTGTCACATGGGGGTCTCCACTTCAGCCACACTCCTAGGTCTGGTAATAGACAAGGAGGTGGTGTAGGTATTTTACTTTCCTCTCATTGCACCTTTCAACAAATACAACCCATCTTTTGCCTCACATTTTCCTCATTCAAAACCCACATGATTTGCTTATTCTCTCCCCTCTCTATACGTGTTGCAGTCTTATACCGCCCCCTGGCTCCTCAACTCAATTTCTAGATCACTTGGCTGCCTGGCTACCTTTTTTCCTGTCCTCAGACACCCCTGCCCTCATTCTTGGTGACTTCAACATCCCTCTTGACAATCCCACTGCCTCCTCTGTAAAACAACTTCTGCAACTCACTTACTCTTTCGGTCTGTCACAATGGACTGACTCTCCCACTCACAAAGACGGTCACTCCCTTGATCTGATCTTTAGCTATTGATGCACTATTTCAGACTTCACAAACTCCCCTTTTCCTCTTTCTGATCATCATACCCTCACTTGCAACATCTCATCCCTCCCTACAACTTTCCATCCTTCTACCCCTCACACCAAACTTCATAGAAGCATTATGTCATTCGATCAGCAGCAGCTTGCTATTTCTCTCGAACCTCCCCTTTCATCCATCTCCTCCTTTTCCTGCCCTGACCAATCTGCCACTATAATTCCACCTTTACATCGGTTCTTGACAATCTGGTCCCTCCTACCATAGCTCGGAAATCACACACCCTCAGCCCTGGCACACTCCTGTGACACGGTACCTACGCAGATGTTCCCGTACTACTGAGCGGCACTGGAGAAAATCTCAGAGTTTAGCTGACTTTCTTCACTACAAGTTCATCTTGAACTCCTACTACTCTGCCCTTAATCTTTATAAGTAACATTACTTCTCTACTCTTTCCTCAAACCCAAAACGTCTGTTCTGCACTTTCAATACTCTCCACCCACCCCACCTCCTAATACAACTTCTCTGTCAGCTCAAGATTTTGCCAGCCACTTCAATAACAAAATCAATTCCATCAGAAACTAAATCAGCTCCCAACATACTTCCAATCTCTCACCCCCTCAAAAGCCATCAATCTACCAAAACCCACATAGCCATATATTTAGCTCTTTCGCCCTGGTTACTAAGGAAGAAGTTTCTGCACTTACACTGTGCTCTCACCTCACTACCTGTCCCCTCGACCCCATCCCCTCCCACACTTCTATACTAACACACATTTTCAACCTCTCCCTCAGCACCAGTATATTTCCCTTATCTCTAAAACATGCACTGGTCACATCTATCCTCAAAAAACATTTTCTCAAACCAACCTCCCCATCCAACTACCGCCCTATTTCCCTACTTCCTATTGCCTCAAAGCTTCTTGAAAAGCTGATATATGCATGCCTATCCCAGTTCCTTACATTTAACTCCCTCCTTGACCCACTGCAATCTGGATTTCACCCCTATCACTCCACGGACAGCAATCATTAGGGTTACCAATGACCTACTTACAGCAAAATTCAAAGGCCACTTCTCTCTGCTTATCCTCCTTGATCTGTCTGCAGCTTTTAATACTGTTTACCACCCCCTTTTGCTCCAAACCCTCCAATCCTTCTGCATTTGTGACACAGTCCTCTCGTGTTCCTCTTCCAACCTGTATAACCATACCTGTAGTGTAGCCTTCTCTGGGGCTTCCTCTACCCCGTCACCACTTTCTGTTGGGGTACCGCAAGGCTCTGTCCTCGGTCCCCTTCTCTTCTTAATCTACACATCATCATTAGGTTCCTTAATAAAGTGCAAACAAACAAAAGTTCAGGAGCCGCAGCAAAAGTGAAATTCAGCTTTATTCCATAAAAACAGAAGTGATACAAAAATAGACAAAAGACATGCCCTTTAGTATGTAGTTCAGCTTACGCGTTTCAGCATGTTTGCCATACTCATAGCTATGACTACGGCAAACATGCTGAAACGCGTAAGCTGAACTACATACTAAAGGGCATGTCTTTTGTCTATTTTTGTATCACTTGTTTTTATGGAATAAAGCTGAATTTCACTTTTGCTGCGGCTCCTGAACTTTTGTTTGTTTGCTTGCATCTTTTGGGCCGAGTAACAAGGAGCCAGCAACCTAATCCCAGCAACAGGGCATTTTACCCGGATACAGAGTGGAAGAGCCAAGACCAGCGGGAATCACTTACCCCCTTTCGAGTCGGCAACCGGCGGTGACGTCAAACCTGTGAGCCAAGGTGAGAGAGAGGCGGGCGGCGTTCGACGCAACAGCTTGTTTGAGCGTGGAGGCTCCAAGCACCGTGTATGGCACAAGAATTTGCCCAGAGACAGGCCATCCCACCAGGGCTCTATCACAGGAAAACCGTGCCTAGAAGGGGAAGCCGTGAAGACGGGGGTAAGTGGCTAAAATAGCATACCGCTGAGTATCCGAATTGTTGATGAACCATTGAGAAATTTTTGTTCCCTAGGGAACTTTTCTGTGTTTGTCCTTAATAAAGTCCCACGGGTTTCAATATCATTTGTATGCCGACGACACCAAAATCTACTTGTCTGAACCAGACCTTTTCTCCTTTCTTACTAACCAGTGTCACTAACGGTCTCTCACATCTCTTCCTGGATGTCCTCTCACTACCTTAAGCTAAACCTCTCCAAAACTGAGCTCCTTTTTTACCCTCCTTCTAAAATCTCCACCCCCCATCTCTCTATAACTGTCGACAACTACATCATTAATCCTACCCCGCATGCCCAATGTCTTGGGGTCACATTTGACTCAGATCTTTGTTTCACTCCTCACATTCAGTCCTTGGCTAAATCCTGCTGCTTCCACCTTAAAAACCATCTCTAAAATTAGACATTTCCTTACACAAGACACAACTAAGATTTGAATCCACTCTCATCCTTTCCCGCCGACTACTGCAACACCATTCTCTCTGGTCTCCCTAGCTGCTGCCTAGCTCCTTTACAATCCCTAATGAATGCCTCTGCCAGGCTTATCTTCCTTACATGACGCTCTTCATCTGCTGCACCAGTATTAAACACAAAATTCTGACTCTGACATACAAGGCTCTCAACTGCACTGCTCCCCCTATATCTCAGATTTTGTCTCCAGATAGTCTCCCTCCCATCCCCTTCGCTCTGCTCACGACGACCAACTCTCCTCATCTTGTTACCTCCTCACATTCCCATTTACAGGACTTCTCCAGACTGGCTCCCATCTTGTGGAACTCTCTGCTTCGCTCCACAAAACTCTCCCCTAGATTTGAAAGCTTCAAGCGCTTCCTAAAGACTCTACTGTTCAGGGATGCATGCAATCTACACTAACCTTTCCTAATACCAGTTCCCCTCCTCCATTACTATCTGCCACAAACCCCCTTAACATGTAAGCCTAAGAACCCAACTGTTCGCAGATCACCTTCGTAAGAGCTGATTGCAACAGTGCGACTCTCGGCAGGGCCCTCTACCAAATATGATCCCTATAAATGTTTTTTTTTTTTTTTAACATTGTTTTTATTGTTTTATGCACAGTTACAATCACAGGAAACACCACACAGGGTGTGCAATAATGAAAGTAAAACAAAAGAAACTTGCAACCACATCTCCTACAGTTGTAGTTGTAGGCACAGAATACAGTATCTTTGACACATTAAAACAAGAAATGAGCATAACAAAAAAGGAAAAAATAATAAAAATAAACCAAAATAACCTGTGACTTAAAAATAAAAATTAGTTTTAACAGATACGTTAGACATAGAATCTCTATAATCCAATGTCTGAGCTTTTTATTTCTTTTATAATCTAAACTAAAGAGAAACTGTGATATACTACATAAATATTCACATAGCTGGGTGGATGAAGCCCCAACCGACCAGAGCAGAACCAGAGCTAGTTTAACAACAAACAAAACAAGACAAAACAAAACTAAACAAAACAGGACCAGGCAAGGTACGGTAAAAAAAAAAAAAAAATGAAGAAAAAAGAAAAAAAGGAAGAAAAAAGAAAAAAAAAGAAAGAAAAAAGAAAAAAAGAAGAGAGAAGAAGAAAAAGAGAAAGAAAAAAAGAAGAAGCAAGAAGAAGCAAGAAGAAGAAAGAAGAAAGAAGAAAGAAAAAAAAAAAAAGGAGAAAAAAAAAAAAAAGAAAAAAGGGGGAAACTTCCTCCTCCCAACCTTTCCTCTCATCACCAGTGCAGTACATAACCTCAATTAGGTAGTTCTCCTCTGAGACAAGCTTCCAGAACAGGAGCAGAGTTTCGAAACGGGAATATGTATTGTTTCTGCATTCCTATAGATACACTTTGTAGGAAATTAATGCATTTATTAAGGAATCTTTTAATCTCCTGTTCTGAGTCAATCGATGTATCATATTGTTCAATAATTAATTTTAAATGCATATTATTTATGAATTGCAAAAAACTTGGAGATCTCTTCGATTTCCAAGAAGCAAAAATAGTATTCCTGGCACATAAGATTGTAAAATTTATGAACGTTGTATTCAGATTAGGTATCAAGGGTATCCTTTCATATAACAAAATAATATCATCTAATTTAAGATGTAATTGTTGCCTGAATATTTTTGAGAGTCAAAATGATATTTTAGCCCAGAAGGATGCAACCTTTGGGCAGCTCCAAGTACAATGAATCAAATTAGCCTTTGGGAAATTACATCTCCAGCAGGCATAACATTGATTTTTATTCCAAAGATTTAATGCGTGGGGCATTACATACATGCGATTAATCAATTTTAATTGCGACTCTCTCCAAGCTAATAGAGGAGTAGCTTGCCAGGCCCACAAAAAGCTTTTAGTTATTGCTTCAATGTCAATCCCTGGCATATCAGTTGACCACCTTTGTGCCAAACAAATGAGATGCTTCTCTCCTTCTTTTTGTAATAACAACTTATACCAATAGGAGATGGAATGCACACCAGCACGGAAGAGGGCAATCCCTGTATGCAAACCCTCCCAACTTATGCTATCAAAATTAATTTTCCTAGTGTTCAAGAAATGTCTAACTTGTAAATATCCAAAGAAGTCTTTATTGTCAATTCGAAAATTAATTTTAATACTTTCAAATGAATGAATATTTCCGGTCTCCTGGTTGATACATTGGTCAAAATAGACCAGGCCCCTAGCCTGCCAGTTTTTAAAGATCTTATTGTTTATACCTTCTGTAAATTCAGGGTTACCTATAATGGGTAAATATTTGGAATAACTGTAGTCAGTTTTTATAAGTTTACATATCTTATGCCATGCAATAATAGGGTTCTTGAAAGTACATATCCTTTTCATCAGAGTAGGTAATTTAGATATGTTTAAGTGAATGAGAGCTTTGAGCGAGAAAGGCAAGAAAAAGTCCTGTTCTAACTCCTTTATTTGAAAGTGTCCCACATCTACTAGCCAATCTGGGATAATTTTTACTAGACAAGCCCAATTATATTTTTGAAGACATGGAAAACCAAATCCCGCCGAGTCTCTCTCAAGAACAAGTTTGTTTAGGGACAGTTTAACTTTCTCTTTTCCCCATAAAAAAAATCGTAAAGGCTTTATTCAGTCTTTTAAGATAGAAAGATTTTATAAACAAAGGCATATTCTGCATAATATATAGAAATTTAGGGAGAATTATCATTTTAACTAGGTTTATTTTACCTGCTAATGTGAGAGGGAAGTTTATCCATCTTAACAAATCATTTTCCACTTTGTTAATTAGCCCTATGAAATTTTCCTTGTACCATTTTTCTGGAGACATATTGACATTAATCCCTAAATACCTCAAACTTTCAACTTCTTTAAATGGACATTCACTTTTATAGTTACCTGACTTTTGAACCCATAATATTTCAGATTTTTGTGAATTTACCTTGTATCCTGAGAAAGTACTAAAACTATCGAGGATTTTCATAAGTTTTGGGATATTTTCATCTGCTTTACTGATAAACACCAGAAGATCATCCGCATAGAGGGATATTCTAAACTCTTTAGGACCCACTCTAATACCTTGCATGTTATTCCTCAGCACTATTGCTAATGGTTCTATGATTAAATTAAACAGCAATGGCAATAACGGACATCCTTGCCTGGTCCCTCTATTCAGTTGAAAACTCTCAGAAAGTAAACCATTTACCACTAGAGCTGATAATGGGTTATCGTATAGTTTGTAAATAAATTTGAGGAAACTACCTATTAGGCCAAAACGTGCTAGAGAATTAAAAAGGTGCTGCCACTCTATCGCGTTGAAAGCTTTTTCGGCGTCTATGGCGATCACTGCCTTATCACCCAGATGTGTGTTATCCTTAGCCTGAGCATTATAATAATCCACTGTTAAAAGCAGTTTCCTTAAATTGGTAAAGGAAGACCTGCCCTTCATAAAACCGGTTTGGTCACTGTGTATTAAATTTGGTAGTCTTGCTGCTATTATTGCTGTTAATATCTTGTAGTCTGAATTGAGCAATGAAATTGGGCGATAAGCGTCTAGAGATTCAGGATCTTTACCTTTTTTGGGGATTAGAATAATTGTTGACTTAGTAAATTCTTTAGATGGACTTGCACCTTTAATATAGAAGTAGTTAAATAAATCAACCAAATTTTTTACAATATTATTTTGTAGAATTTTATAATATTCGTTTGGGAGCGCATCAGGCCCTGCAGCTTTATTACAAGCTAAATGATTAATTACTTTCTCAACTTCCTCCTGCATAATTGGACTATTTAGTTCTTTTAGATCTTCCTCTCTAAGATTTGGTAGATTACATGATTCCCAGAACTTTTTCTTATTATCCTCATTGCTTACAGAAGATGAAAAAATTTGCTTGTAATATTTTAAGAATTCAGCGCTATTATCATTAAGTTGGGTTAGTCTTTTCTTGTCACTTTTTATCGCCAAGATAGATCTTGAGCCCTTAGTTGCTTTAACCAAATTAGAAAGGCATTTGCCCATTTTCCCCCCATGTCTGTAATATTTTGCGTTTGTTTTTACAACTTCTATAGCTGCGTTCTGATGTAAAAAAAATTCCCTTTCCCTCTTTGCTTGCTGGTATGCATTCCATCCTCCACTTGACAATTCCCTTAAATAGGCATTGTATGCATTAACTAGTTGATTGGCGAGTTGTGTATTGCGCTCACTGTTCTTTTTTTTAAGATGGCACAGGTATGCTTTTACTTCTCCCCGCAATACCGCTTTAGAAGCTTGCCATACAATTTCAGGGTTTTGGACCGAGTCTTGGTTAGTATGAATATATTCTTTCCATTTTTCATTTAGCCAGTTTTTGAATTTAGAGTTATTGATAAGATATTTTGGGAAGCTAAACGAGAGATAAGATCTTTTTATCAGGTCAGTTTGCAGTTGCAACATGATAGGGGCATGGTCTGACAGAATGATTGCAGAAATATCTGCCCTTGGTGCCCTACCTGCTAATTTTTTGTCTATTAGGAAATAATCAATACGTGAGAAAGTTTTGTGAGTTTTAGATTCACATGTATATTCTTTTAAATCAGGATTTTGCAATCTCCAGATGTCCACCAGATTTAATGTTTTTTTTAATTTTTTTAAACTTTTATTTTTTCTTTGATTCATGCTATTAACTCTATGTAAGCGATCCAGGGCGTATTGTGTAATTAGATTTAAATCACCTGCAATAATCAGACTATCATCTAAGTAATTTGTTAATTTCCTAGTTAAATTCTTCCAAAATTCTTTATCTCCATTATTTGGAGCGTAAATATTACATAACGTATATTTATAGTTGGCTATAACTACCTGTACTATGATAAGTCTGCCCTCTTCATCAATATGTTTATGTAATATTTCGTAGTCTAAGTTTTTATGAAACAGTATTGCTACTCCCCTCTTCCTTTTGATACCCGAAGTCGCCACCACTTCACCGACCCAACCTGACTTAAGTTTAAGAGCTTCGTTGGCTACCAAATATGTTTCTTGTAAAAAGGCAATTTGCGCATTACACCCCTTTAAATTGTTTCAAAATGTCTTTTTGCTTAATGGGAGTTGTTATTCCACGAAACCAAATTAATAACCTTATCACTCATATTTTATTTATGTACCACACACGGATTAACCACCAGCCTTCCACATAAAATGAGAGGAAAGCCAGGAAGAGGAAGAGAGGAAAAAAAAAAAAAAAAAGGAAGAAAAGAGAAGAGGGGTAAACCCCCCTTTCGGGTAAAAACTCTTTTGTGACCCTTTCATTAAGACTTTTCGGTGTTACCATTTCCTGCATCAAAGGATTTACCTAAGAGCAGATATAATTAACTACTAATCAATTACCTCTAGTCAATCCTGGATATTATCCAGAAAAGAATTGGCTTCTAGTTTGTTGGACAAAACATGCCACACTCCCCCTGGGCAAGATCCAGATAAAAACTCAAAGTTAGCAAGAAGGGGGAGGGGAATAGTAGGTAGAAGAATATATATTTTTTTTTTTCCTTTTTTTTTTTTTCTCTCTCCCCTCTCTCTCCTGCCCTCTCTCCCTTCCCTCCTGGATTGGATGGGCCGGGTTCATAATTAGGTGCCAGGAATTAAAACTTAAGCAATTAGTGCTTTATTATCGTTTCTATAGTTTGTGACATTTCTCCAATGAAGGTAGCACTGGACAGGATATTTTATTGTATATAATCCTGTATATATAATTTCAAGAATCTGTTCAGACTGTATGGATTTCCTTATATTTTTCTTTTTTATGTATGTGATGTTTGAAATTATTATGTGTATGAATCTGTTCCACGTTCTCTTAAAAAAATAAAATAAACAGATATTAAAAAAAAAAAAAAAAAAAAAAAAACCATGCCACACTCCAGACTTCAATACTTTGATCTTAGCTGGGTGTAATAGAAAAGCGTTGAAGCCTTTCTCTATTAATTTAGAACAAAACGGAGCCATTTCTTTTCTGCGATTAGAGGTCTCGGTTGAATAATCTTGAAATAAAAATATTTTTTTATCGTTTACAAGAACTGTGGCTTTCTTTTTCCTATAGTAACTCATAATAGCTACTTTATCTTGAAAGTGCGAAAATGTAACAATTATAGGTCTATTCATTATTGTGCCGTCAGGTCTTTATTTTTTTTCGGGTCCTATTCTGTGTATTCTTTCAATCATTATTTTAGCTCGGCTAATAGGCATCTCTAATAAATTTGGTAGAATTTAGTCAATAAACTTATTAAGATCAGCAAATTCTTGGGTTTCAGGAACACCTACTATTCTCAAGTTGTTACGTCTGGATCGATCTTCTAGATCGTCCAGTCTATCCTGTAATTTTTTAATTGTATAATCGTAATGCTTAGAATCTTGCTCACGTGAATTCAATCTATCTTCAATTTCAGAGATTCTAGCCTCTGCTTCGTCTAACCTATTATTGAACTGCCTTACTTCCAATGACAGGGCTGCTACATCTTGTCTAATCAACTCTAAGTGGGGTTACATTGATAGTGAAAACTGCTCTACCAACTGTTGAACATCTAGATTTGTCTGAGGTATGGAGGGTTCTTCTGTTATACTATCTTGAGATAGCGAAGTATGAGCTTTAACTTTGTGTTTGTCTTTTTTAGGTGGCATAGTAGGTGATTTATTTTTAGCTATATGTACGAATTTCTCCATATAAAGTGAGAAAAAAAAAAGTGACAAAAAAATTAAATAAAAAAAAAAAAAATAAAAAAAAATAAAGAATGAGGTGAAGTGCAAACGTTTAAGAGATTGTGGGTGAGGTATAAAATGTGTCTTGCTTTGTGGTATAAAAAAAAAAAAAAAGTGAGTGTGAATACAAAATAAGGAAGATTCTCGAATGGGAATTAGTGCATTTATGTGAGTGTGTGTACAAGTGTGAAATAAACTCTATAAATTAATACAGACAGAGAAAATTCTACCTTTAATTAATTTGCCAGCTCCTTTTCTCTCCCTCGCCTCAGTATTTTATAATTTAGACCGAAGTGTTGATGCAGAAGATTAGTAATTCACTAACGTAAACCCCGTAAAGTTAGCTGGTCTATTTGATACATGGGGTTCTTAATTAATACAATCGCCCGGCTGAGAACCTGACAGTCAAGAAAAACAATTTTAGTAACCTAATTTGCTGCGTTCCCAATACTAAAACAAGAATTTATCATTTTTAATAAGACTTATTTTACAAATAACTGTGTTCCCAGATCATGGAAGCAATACCTCAGGCTTAAAATGCCACCTATAATGAGCTGCCTGATAATGTGAAAAGCAACACCAACTAGTCAGTTTTTCTTAACTTCAGGATCTTAACACACACTCAGTCTTGTTATTCAATAAACAGCACGATATTATTCTACAAAACACAGGATAAAATAAATCTATATCTGCCTTTGAAAATGTAGTTATATTTCCTCAGCCTTGAGGATAACCTTGAGTACGCCTACTAAAGTAAGTGACATATCTATCTTTGAATAACCAATAGCAATATTTTCTGTATGGCTGTGGACCCTTGTTTCACACAAAATACTTTCCAATAATATAAGCAGATAGAGTATAGAACAACATGACTATAAACTCATTCAACTTCAGCTATCAGTTATTGCATTTTGTTCATTTCAGCAACATAAGAATTAAATAAAATAGATAGGACACTGTTCTGAGCAACCATCTGTCCAATACAGAATCCTTCCTTCCCCATTTCTTCTTTTAAGTCAAAAGCACACCTTCTGGTTTGAGGCTAGCTTCACTGGGGTGACATTCTCCCTGAGGGGGGACTTAAGTCCGTGAGTTCACACCGCTTCCTGACTTTCTGAACCAGATCACTGGCCTTTGAAATGCGGCTGAGTTGCATATGTGTACATAGCTGTTGTATAATTTCACCCGCCTTCTCTAGGGCCCAGACTAGATTAGCCTCTTGTACCAAGCTAGGAAAAAGTCATGAATACCCACTTCTGCTATAGCAATATGCCAGATAGGGGGAGGAATATAAGCTTTATCTAGGTTGCTATTAAGGCACAGACCAGCAAGGTCCTGATTATCTTCACTGGGATATGTAGGCTTTGGAGGGAGGACTTGATAATAACACAGTTTATCTATTCCCAGGTTGTATGTCTGATATATAGCAGATTTTGTCCTTCCCCCCTTTTTTTTTTCTTCTTTCTACCGAATTTTTAAGGGAGTATGGACAGGCTTCACCTACCCTCTTACATACCAAGACTTACAATCCAGGAGGACATAATTTTTAGGGCTTTTAATTTATGTACTAAAAAGTTGCTCCCCAAAATAAACTTTAGCCGGTATGGGGAGGACCTCCAGAGTACTTTTTAACCTTCATTGCCCAGCTCCTGTGCTATAACACATTAGCAGTCAACGTTTTACAAAGGGGTCAATAATGTGTTTAGAGGCAAGGGTCCTGTAAGACATGTTAAGCAATAAGATACAGTCTGTCCTTGGCCAGGGGACTTGTTCAAGGCCAGTTCAGAGTTACCGGATCAAGCACACAGCAGTGTGCTTTGGACGACTACCTTGCCGCTTCTCCACAGTGGTCTCAGGCGGAGCCAGGCCGTCACGAGCTGCGTCGTCCTCGCAGAACTGAGGTGCAGGGGTGAGCTGGCCAGAGATGCTTGGGTAGCGACAGCGCTGAGGACTTCCGCCCTGCTGGGCACTCGTCCTGCAGTGTAGAAGTTAGCCCGGCGGGCTGCTGGCACAAACAAGCTACGCTGTGTTGAACTCCCGGAGGCTCGTAGGCCTACACACCGTGCTCACTGCTCACGCACATCAGACGCGCACGTCAGGGCTGCTGACGTCAGATCCGGGACCGATCCCTATAAATGTTACCTTGTATACCGCCTATGTTTATAGTGCTGCGGAATCTGTTGGCACTCTACAAATAACCAATAATAATAATATATGTCTCCAAAAATAAAAACTCTTACCAAACTTACTGATGTCCAAAACCAGGGTGAAAAAATAATATAACAGATCCTGGAAAAAATGCACTCTCTGGGTTCAATAAAACACATTTTTACTCGCGTGAAATTTCGGGGTATTTACCCCTTCCTTGGTGACTGGCTTAAGCAAAATACGGCCATATTGTGTGACTAAGATCCCAATTTCAAAATAAGAGCTTAGGTGATTTTTTGCAATAATTTAAAATGTTTGATAATATAGAAGTAGATATGCGGCAATATTCTATTTTGTGTAAGTATTTGGTTGGTTGCTTGCACCTCTAAGAAGTAATATTAATAAAAAATCATTTTGTAAGGTGTGCAGAAACATTTGTATTTAAAGGAAGACTAACCATCTTCATGGTTTCTAGCACCCCACCCCACTCAGTTGCTCACATTGGAAGTGTGTATAAAGCCAGAGAGGCTCATACTTAGATGCAAAGTTAAAGTAGGAATGTTACAGCCCAGAAAGGCATCACATATACATATATATATATACACACACACACATATATATATATATATATATATATATATATATATATATATATATATATATATATATACACACACACATACATACACACATATATATATATATATATATATATACACACACACACACACATATATATATATATATATATATATACACACACACACATACACATATATACACACACACACATTATATAAGAATAAAGTAACTCTTGGTCCAGCACAATGGGATAGACAAAATTAAAGAGCCAGGGTTAGTGCCTTCCCTAAAAACACAGGCAGAAAACAGAAACAATTTATATAGTTTATCGTCAAGCAAAATATAGCAACAAAAAGTGTACAAAATATACAAATCCTATGTGGCAACAAAAGAATTATTCAGCTGAGAGTCCCATATAACATTTAAAAAAAAATATAGAATTAACCCTTATAGAGGCCTCTATCCCAGGGTATTTATTTAAAGCTTATTCCTGGTTTCCAAGGTGAAAAAATAAATGTTCCATAAGTAGTTCTCCAAAAGTGAGTATCCTGCAATGTTTGCAATATATAGTAACAGGGCCTTGTACAGATAAGATGTAAGGTTGAACAGGTGTACTGAGCAATTCCGCTGTATTACAACAGCACAGCAGCTATAACGGCAGCTCTGAAAAAAATACCTAAGATCGACTTAGGGACAAGCGTACCAATTCCGCTGTTTATCCGCTCCTTAGTGCAAGTCAATTATTTTACCTGATCCATATGCTTCATCTATCACGGATGTTACAAGGTGTTTAAGGCACTTAGTGGTAAATTCCACGCCTTACTTATTGCAGGACGCATCTATGGTTTCTTCTTCCGACTTCGTTCAGTGTTAGAACTCCACCATACAAACGGCAGGGATCAGCTGTTACCCCACCGGCATTAAACAGCTACGCGCGTTTCACCCACAAATCATTGGGCTTCTTCCGGCTGAGTTGTAATTGCTTACAGACCCGTAGCGACTTAAGTCTGCCTGAAAACTCCTCCTTTTCCTTTCTTTTACTCCCAGGTGTGAAATTGTGTATTGAAATTGATACTTTGTTGCCACAAACATTACTATAGTGCTATATTATACATAATAGCTCAAAAATTCTGAAACATGACCATTCTTCACATACAGATATATACAATATGCTCTATTGATTATAATATTACTCCTTATTAGGCATTGAGATATAAAACTTAAAGAAACTTTAAAAAGGGACAGAGAAATAAAAATAATAATAAACAAGAATGTATATATCTAGATATACCTAGTGACAGACCCAGTAACATAATTATTAATAGGGTTCTAAGGTTATTATATTTACATTTTCAACCTTATATTCACATTTAATTTGTACCTATTATCAAACATAGTAATTAGCCTAGACGTACATCAGGGTTCTAATTCTATTTTAACAATAATCACAAAAAGGGAGCATAGTTAATTTCTTCATTCAGCCCCAGGGGTTTAAGGGATTTGAAGTTAAAAATCCATTTACATTCCAATTGCAAAAGTTTTTTATCCAAGTCCCACCCTCTTCCTTTAAAATTATATATATATACCAAATTAAGTGAGTGATATCCTCAGGTGTCTTCAATAGGAAGATAAGCATTTATAAGTAAAAGAAGAAAAACAACATAGTACAGAATATCTATGTTAGGTAGAGCAAAAAAATAAATTGGCTTACCAGATATCTTTGTTACAGGCACTCAGAATAGTCCACACGTTTCAGCCCTTCAATTTAAGGCCTTTTTCAAGACTAAAATTATGTCAATGTGGTTCCTATATTTCCAACCCAATGTCTGTAAAGAAAACAACTGTATACTGAACCAATATGTTGTCCAATTATAGAGCCACTACATTAAATGAGTTCTAATACATACAAGAGAGTTCCTAGAACCTTCGTAAAAATTCTGGGAGCGGTGGATAGATCAACCTGAAAAGCCACAAACTGAAAAAAATTGTCCTAAAAGATAAAAACAATGATAGATGTGGCGCTATAAACAGCTTGGTAAAATCTAAAAATGAATCAATAAAACATAGGATATTACCTATTGATATATAATGAAACAGAAAAAACAATAAAATTCATATAATCATACTAACACTAGGGAACGATATTTTACTAGGTAATTAATAAAACACTAAAACTAAATAATTTAATCTAAAATAAATTTAATAATACATAGATATACATACAAACATAAATATATTTGACATTCACGATCATCTTGACAAAGGCCGGTATACGGTTGAAACGCGTAGATGCACCTGTGAATTGCTACCACTAACTGAGCGCTCTGAGAATTCTGGATTTGAAATCTCCCCACTAGTACTGACAGCGGGGAATCCCTTCACCGATTGGAGGACTTCAACCACGTGATGTTTGAGAGTACGTCACATGCTAAACGCTTTGCCGACGAAGGAAAACAGCTGCGAGAAGGGACCCGGTCACTGCACACAGAAAAAGTTATCCAAGTTCCCGGTTGAGTCTCTGAACCAAAGAGAGCCTGCCTGGAGGTAAAGGTCCTGCAGCTTCAAGGTACTATCTGTTTATTGCTCAGTACTAGTCGAACTTGATTGGGGATTTATGTGACAGCTTGGATACATTGGAATCTAACTGGTCAGTTTGGCTATATTAACTATTCAAGCACCACATCACTGGTTGATTTTCCACAGAACTTTGTTTTGGGCTAATTGTCATTTTAACTGTTGGAGTGGAACTTTTAGTGGAATCTACATTTATTATAAGCTTAAGCAAGTTTCTATTCAAACATTCAAGTTCTAAAGTAATTTCTTAAACCACCGGTGGTTAAGTGAATGTCTAATATATTTATTTATGTTTGTATGTATATCTATGTATTATTAAATTTATTTTAGATTAAATTATTTAGTTTTAGTGTTTTATTAATTACCTAGTAAAATATCGTTCCCTAGTGTTAGTATGATTATATGAATTTTATTGTTTTTTCTGTTTCATGATTTATATATCAATAGGTAATATCCTATGTTTTATTGATTATTTTTTAGATTTTACCGAGCTGTTTATAGCGCCACATCTATCATTGTTTTTATCTTTTGGGTCTCCTACTTGATTGCTTCCAGAGTGCAATCTTGGTTTGATGTGTGCAGGTATCCTTAGTACTTAGAAGTTTTATTTTTATTTGAAAAAAATTGTCCTGAAAGACATATCTTAGAAACTGGAGATAGCCTAGGAATAGGAAGGAAGGCACCCTTCAAATTAAAACATGGACATTAATTGACCCTGTTGAATAAGGGGTAAAATTGTACAGGATTTTCACAATTTTGAAAATATGAACTCCCTGAGAAGTTTGTTTAAAGTCATTAAGCCAGAAAAGATCAGAAATTCCTGTCATTCTTTGGAATAATGGAAAAGGGTGGAATAAAATATTTGGCCTTGTTCTAAAGATTTAACTACAGCTGATAAAATTCAGAAAGAATTTTGGAATTTGAGACAGAAGACACTTTCCTTGAATAGACGTTGATTTGAAACCTAATCAGTAAACCTTGGAAACTATGTTAAGAACCTAGAGATCTTAGACAGACTTTGATCAGGCCTTCTAAAGGCATGAGCTGCCCACTACCAGAAGAGTCCAGATTAAGGCCATACCTGCATGCTAATTTGGAAGAGGAAGAATGCTTATAGAATACTTGGCCTTGCTCCAACTGGA
This sequence comes from Bombina bombina, assembly GCF_027579735.1. NCBI lineage: Eukaryota > Metazoa > Chordata > Amphibia > Anura > Bombinatoridae > Bombina > Bombina bombina. The sequence continues at coordinate 279,150,752 of NC_069500.1, read as the reverse complement.
TTAAGCTTCCAGGAAGATCTGGAAGATTTAAGTAATTGTATAAGGAAGATGTTTGGTTCCTAGATTGACAAAATGAATGAAAAGGACTATTTGTTCTGTTTTTCACTTAGACTTCTTCCTGAGGAAGAAAAGTTTATTTTTATCCAGACACAGTGAAAATAATAAATGTCAAGACCAGGTTCAAATATATTTTTATTTGAAAAGAAGAAAAAAAAAATATAATTTTTTTTTACTGACAATGCCTTAAATCATAAAGCCCTTCTAATCAGCACTGATAAAGTCATATAGTTAGTATAAAATCGATTTATGTCAATAATAGGACCACAAATCAGTGCATTAATCAAATTTAAACGTTTCAAACAAGTCTGAAAATCTTCATCCAGTCTTCTTTGCACAAATTATTACACAAAAGAGCAGACACAACTGCTACAGAAGCAATGCTTGCTGAAAAGTAACTAAAAAAAAAAAATGTACTATCCGTTCAGATATCCTCAAAATGTGGCCTGTTAGGGAGGCATAAGGACAGGTTTGAAAACAAGTTATTTAGAGGAATATGGCTGCACCTCACTGACGAGGCCCATAGAAGACTGAAACGATAGTCTGGGGTTGCCATGTTCCTTGTTCAGAGAATTGTTTTGGTGTTTTGGGGCTAGACTGACCTTACTTGGCAGGATCACTGATATACTTCAGGAAAGTTCTTCTCTGTGAAAAGGACAATTGGGTTAAAAGGGCTGCTCCTAGATGGTATCTCGCCATTGAACAAGCAACTGAGCCGTTGGTTATTCCGGTAGAGCGCTTCTTTCTGTATGCACATTTGAATATATTTATGTCAATTTTCTAAAACATAATCTAGGTAGAACACCCTTTTTATCCAATCGGCATGGGACTAGAAAAAAATTGGAATATTTGTATATTTAAATTGGGACAGCTTGCAGATGGGATTGGACAAAGTGTAAACGTTTTATGTAATTTAGGCAATATTTACAGATCATAATACAATTTATACATGCCACCTAAAGGTAGTTTTATATCATTGTAATACTTTTCTATAAATAGTACCTTCACAAAGATAATAGTTTTAAATAAATATGGACTAGTATTTGCATTTAAGAACACAAAAACAAATCAAAGATGCAGTCAGAGAAGATTGTGACTTACTGGTGGTGGTGGGAATAAGCAGTTATTTTTTCCAAATTGTAGTTAAATAAAAACAGTGGTGCCTGACCACCAGTGTTCCCTCTAAGGGCAGTTTTGTGAGCAGTCCAGTAGTAAAACAGTTAAAAAGGGAACCACGCCCTGCAGTCTGCATTGTGTAGTGTTTGCTAAGCTGGTCTTAGAGGGAACACTGCTGACCACGATGATTTTTTTTTTTTTTTTAACTGCATCTAATAATGTGCCCAGTTTTTCAATATGCTAATCTGGTCACCATACATATTGCTCAGTGACTCCAGCAGGGGCTGAAGTCGCACCTCAAATCTGCCCCTTGCGGTACACTATGAAACTCAATATCTTTCATGATTCAATTTTTCTTTCATGATTCAGAAAGAATATGCAATTTTAAACAACTTTCTAATTTACATATTTTATCAAATTTTCTTCTCTCTCATGGTATCTTTTGTTGAAAAACAGGGACCTAAGCTCAGAAGTGTGCAAATGTCTAGAGCACTATATGGCAGCAGTTTTACAAGAATGTTATACATTAGCAAGAGCACTAGAGGGCAGCACTATTTCTTGCTATGTAGTGCTCCAGACAACTACCTTGGTATCTGGTCAACCATGGAAACAAAGCAAATATAATAACAGAAGTAAATTGGAAACTTTAAAAAAAAAAATATATATTGTATGTTCTCTCTGAGTCACAAAAGTTTTTTTTGGGGGGAGGGGTTTCATATCCCTTTAAATCCAGAGACACAAAGACCAACGTATTCACTTTGTTCAGCAATAGCCATTTAGCTGCTTCAACGTTAAAACATCTGATTACCTCTGTAGTTACAAGTTTTCTGTATTAGCCTCTTAGAACTTGATAGGAGAAATTATTCACTTAGATGATACTAGGGCTTTAACCCTTTGAGTGCAAAGCATTTTCCCACCTCGGTGATAAGCAGGATTTTAGGGTTTTTTATTTTTCAATTTTTTTCAAATATAATTTTTTTAAACTTTATTTTTTCTTTTTTCAGATCCAGACTTATACAGTTGGAAAGGCTAGGCGATTACCGTACAAATGTGGGTCTTGGGGGTCTGTAGCTGCTTAGATGCCTGAGATACGGGCTTCTAAGCAGCATGCCCCATTTTCCTATAATGTCTATTGTAAATTTTCAATAAAGTTGTGCGATGACGCCACTGCGCAAAACGTGAAGCCCTGGCGATGCCTGTCACTATGCAGGTCCGATCGCCCCCAGATCTCCCTCAAGGTGGGCAAGTGCTAGTGACGGCTCTGAGCTGTCGTTAGCACCTGACAGACAATTTGCGACGGCTCAGAGCCATCATTAGCACTCAAGGGGTTAACACACACAATTATGTCTCATTCTTTTTCACTTCAGCATTAACTGCTGAAATGAAGCTCCATATCAGTTTTACAATGATTCTATAGTTCAGAGTTTATTTAGTAATTAAGCTATTGGCAACCATTAAAGTCTATATAACATCACAAAATATAAACATAGCATTACAGAATATAACATCACATAATATGCCACAATATTAAACTTTATTTTATATATATATATATATATATATATATATATATATATTTATCCTGAATCCCAAAACCCTTTGGTGCATAGTCCTATGTAATTTAGCGTGAGCTCTTTTTATTTCCTGCAGTAAAACGGTCAAGGCCCTTTGTGAGTTCCAGCACCTGCTAGAGGTCAGTTGGCTCTGCCTGCTTTTGAACGTATAACCCGATGGCTAAACTGTTAAAAACATGAGAAGGCTCATACACCGTTATAACGGTTTGGGATATCCCTCGAAAATAAAACAGATCTACAGACGCCCATCCTCCCACGTCTACTGGGAAACTCTTCGTATTTCTGCTCCAAATTGATGATTCAAGCTACAGCTCTCTGAGAAACATAAACAGCCGCACTTATCACTCGCGCACGCGCACCCAAGAAAACAATGCGCGTACGCACGCGCGCGCGTAAACATCTCATCACCATTATTCTTTACCTCCACCCAACCATTCGACGCCGTTGCTCCTGTAACCAAACATGACACCACAAAACGTCACGGTGAGCTTTTTTTCAAGGCTTTCTCGTGCTCTTGTAAAACCTCCCCTTTATGTTCTCCATTTTGATTGGCTAGGACGCGACCTACTGGTGAGTAATTCGGGATAGCAGGTTAGGCTGTAAGTTATCAGGCGGAGTAGAGCACCGCCCGTCCCGTCATACCGGTCACGGCGCTGCAGAGGCTGTCAGGGAGCGAACAAGAAAAGCTGGCTGCCATGGACGCAGTAATGCCTGAAGGATTCCGGTCACCGAAGCACAACTCAATGTAATATAATATATTTTTTGTAAATACGGATAGTGTCTTTGCGTGCTCACCTAGGGAGTTCTCGTTGTATGTGTATAATTGGGTATGTGCTGTTTAACAATGGTATATAATACGTGCGTTATAATCGCGATACATTATTTGCTAGTCCCTTGAAATATAATCCCTGCTGCCAGAGAGGGGGTGCAACACTTTGGCAGCTAAGTGGTTAACCCTTCATTATTTCAACACGCTGGCACTCAAAGGGTTTAACTTTATTTTGTTAACGCAGAAAGCTATTTTTTTCTTCCGTTTTCGATGTTGTTGTGTCACAAGGTGCTTCTAGATCAGTTTTCTTGTACTGGTTTTAACCCCCTAGTTTTAAGTATATCCACCTTTGGGTGTCAAGGGGTTAAACTACAATACTGTGTTCAAAGTCTGTGCATATTTAAAATATATGGAGACGCATTTTTTTTTATACAATAGTTTAATATACTGATTACTGGTTCAAAGAACACCTTTAGGAAATTCTCAAAGGTATAACCTTGCATGACCTCATGAAAACAAATTTATATTAGTAGGGTCCAAAGTGGTTGTCACAGGGAGACTTTTCTATTTTTCTTAAACCACTGAGATTGTATTTACTTCTCAATTTTTTTTTTTTTTTTTTTTTTTTTTAGTCTTTTGACGGCTTTTCAGTATTTTTAATGGTGGCTGCTTGTCCTAGTCAAGTAGATGGACATGAGATGCAAAATAAGTTTTAAACCAACTTTTTTACTTGTATAGTGATCAGCAAGTACATTGGCTTATTAAATAGATGATATAGAAAAGAAGCAATGTTATTCAAATAGCTCAGTAGTATCTGTTATTACTGTTACTTGAAGAAAAAATAAAGAGACATGAAACACAATTTTTGTTTTTCTTTCATGATTAAAGGGACATGAAACCCACATTTTTTTTCTTTCATGATTTAGAAAGAGAATGCAATTTTAAACATCTTTCTAATTTACTTCTATTATCTAATTTGTTTTATTCTCTTGATATTCTTTGCTGAAAAGCATATCTAGATATGCTCAGTAGCTGCTGATTGGTTGCTGCACATAGAAGCCTCATGTGATTGGCTCACCCATGTGCATTGCTTTTTCTTCTAATAAGGATATCTAAACAATGAAGCAAAATAAATAATAAAAGTAAATTGTAATGTTGCTTAAATTTGTATGTTCTATCTGAATCATGAAAGAACGATTTTGGGTTTACTGGTCCTTTAAGATAGAGCATACAATTTTCCAATATAATTTTCTTGGGTATCCGTTATTGAAGGAGCACCAGTGCACTGCTGGGAGCTAGCTGAACACATTGGTAAGCAAATTAAAAGACGTGCAGACAAAAATCGTCAGATAACTCCCAGCTTTTCGGCCTACTTAGGTATACTTTTCAACAAAGGAAATTAAGAGAACAAAGGAAATTAGCTAAAAGAAGACAATTGGAAAGTTGTTTATAATTGTATGCTCCGTCTGAATCTGAAAAATGTGAGTTTCATGTTGCTTTAAAGTTTGAAAATCAGCTGTAGATTCAAGGGATTCTGCCTTGTGTTACTCATTCAGCAATTTGTAACTATTTCTTACCTCTTTTTTCTGGCATATACATTTTCTATGTCCAGAGTTTCTGTTTTTTTGGTTTCTGAGTAACAAATCATAGGGAGACAATTATTGAAAGTTATTACTCTGCAGGAAATGTATGATACATTTTTGTTTGTCTGCTTCTGTTGAACAGTAGTAAACTGCCTTTATGGAATTTCAAAAATTTTAATGCTAATTAGTTAATCCTGCATCATATATGTTTTAAGACTCCTGAAAATATAATTTAATTTAAAGGGACTTGAAACCCAAACAATTTCTTTCCTGATACAGATAGGGCATGGCATTTTAACAACTTTTCTTACATCTATTATCAAATTTGCGTCATTCTTTTATCTTTCTTTGTTGATGTTACTGCTATGCACTACAAAAAAAAAAAAGAGAATTTATATGGCCACCAATCAGCTGCTAGCTCCAAGTAATGCATTTCTGCTCCCGAGCCTACCTAAGTATGCTTTTCAACTAAGCATACCAAGATAATGAAACAAATTAGATAATAGAAGTAAATTGGAAAGATTATTTAAAAATCACATGCTCTATCTGAATTATGAAAGAAATATTTTGGGTTTCATATCCCTTTTAAATGAATGGTTTCAGAACAAAATTTGTTAATGTACGTAAATTACGTTCTGAGAAATTTCATTGTCTGAATCATGAGAAATAACGATTACTTTTATTTAAAGGGATGGTCTAGTCAGAATTAAACTTTCATGATTCAGTTAGGGCATGTAATTTTAACACCCTTTCCAATTTACTTTAGGGCTATTTTTAGCCCTAGCCCTTTACCCAAGGTCCAATTTACTTTTATCATAACATTTGCTTTGTAATCTTGGTTTTCTTAGTTGAAAGCTTAATCTAGGTAGGCTCAAGCTAATTTCTAAGCCCTTGAAGGCCACTTCTTATCTGAATGCATTTAACAGTTTTTTTCACAGCTAGAGGGTGTAAGTTCATTTGTGCCATATAGATAACATTGTTCTCAAGCCCATGGAGTTACTTATGAGAGGGCACTGATTGACTAAAATGCAAGTCTGTGAAAATAACTGAAATAAGGGGGCAGTCTGCAGAGGCTTAGATACAAGGTACTCACTTAGGTAAAATGTATATTAATATAACTGTGTTTGGTTATACAAAACTAGGGAATGGGTAATAAAGGGATTATCTATTTTTGTAAACAATACAAATTCTGGCTAAGAGTGACCCTTTTTAAGGCAGTTCCTTATAACATTTTGAATAGAGTTATGCACTGCAAAATGCATTATTGTAATACAAATTGTAATATTTATAGAAACAATATTTGGGATCTCTAACTGGCATTTTAACAGATAAATGTGCTGTGTTTTCTTTTTTTAGCATCATGCATCTGTGAAACCATATTCATGCTGCTCCTGAGGACGGAGAGAATTTCATACTTTTTTGTTATTGTGCCTTCCCTTTAAAAAATTTCATTGTCAATAAAGAGCATTGGTGTCTCCTGGGTTTTTTAAGCTGTCAGAGTAGAGCAGCCATGGATCTCAAGACAGCCGTATTCAACGCTGCCCGTGATGGTAAGCTGCGTCTTCTCTCAAAACTTCTGGAAAACAAAGCTAAGGATGAAGTAGTCTTGCTTATGTCAGAGAAAACCAATGGTGCCACTCCACTTTTAATGGCAGCTCGGTATGGGCACTTGGACATGGTGGATTATTTGCTCGATCAGTGCAGTGCCTCCGTTGAAATTGGTGGATCTGTTAATTTTGATGGGGAGACGATAGAGGGGGCGCCTCCTCTTTGGGCGGCCTCTGCTGCTGGGCACCTAAAAGTCGTGCAGTCTCTTCTTGATCATGGGGCTTCCGTTAACAACACCACCCTTACTAACTCTACTCCGCTGCGTGCAGCCTGCTTTGATGGGCACCTGGAAATTGTCAAGTATCTGGTAGAGCACAAAGCTGACTTGGAAGTAGCTAATCGCCATGGACACACCTGTCTTATGATATCCTGTTATAAGGGTCACAAGGAGATAGCCCAGTTCTTGCTCGAGAAGGGGGCTGATGTGAACCGCAAGAGTGTAAAAGGTAGGTTATTAATATCATCACTGGAATGTTGTAGGATATGTATTTACAGTATGTATACTCACTAAATAATGTCAAGGATTTAGTCAACTGAGTTTAACCTAATATTGTAAACTTTATAGCTTGTTTGCCACAAACAAAGAAGAAATGTCCTATACAATAATAGCCTTATTCCAACCAGAACAGTCCAACTTCAATATAATAGAACACACAGGTGGCACACAATATGAGGCAACAGCGCCTTTATTGAGCAACGTTTCGGGGCTCCTGCCCCTTTATCAAGCTCATGGCTTGATAAAGGGGCATGAGTCCCGAAACGTTGCTCGATAAAGGCGCTGTTGCCTCATATTGTGTGCCACCTGTGTGTTCTATTTTGCTGTACTAACTAGGACCTTGGAAAGGGAGGCCCTCCAGATGTGCACCTGTATTTATCCGATATTGGTTAAAAGAGACATTTTCCTAAGGTGTGTGCTGGTCCTGCTACTTTCCTACAAGTCCAACTCCAATATGCCAGGTCGTTACCTTGAAAATAATGAAACCTTTAACCACATACATATGTAGTCTATAACTTTCATCCCTCATGGCACAGTGAACCAGGCTTCTTTTGAACATTTTGGTGCTTGCCAAAACTAGTTGCTCATGATTTTGATAAAAAAAAAAACAAAACAAAAAAAAACGGTCACTAGAATGTGTTTTTTATTTTGTTTTTTTGTTTTGTTTTTCTTGTTACTGACATTGGCATTAATTGTTTATAACTTGTCTGTGTGATAAAAGTCACCAGAAAAAGGTGTTTATTATATTCATACATGTGGTTAAATCTTAGAAGCCTTTTAGTTTTAATATTTTAATCCACCAGGATCATACTATAGGTTAAAAGATTCAATGCAGTATTCTCATATCTAATCTTAACTTCCTAATAGCTTGATACTGGGTCCATTGTAACCCTTTCAGCACTGGACTATTTCTCACCCCTGTGCTGGAACCTAATTTTAGCCTTTTGCTCTCCTTTTTAATTAAATATAATTTCAGTGCTTTTAGAGGGACATTCCGGACAAAATTTAAATGCACATAGATTAATTATATATTTGCATAGAAATATATTTGCAATATACATGTATTAGCAAAAATGCTCCTATTAAAAGTTATCACTGTTTTAGTGTTAACATTTTCTCTGCAAGTGCATGTGAAGCATAGCTAGATATTCGCAGTGCACCAGCATTTTAAATACTGCCGCTGCTTAGAGCGCCAGTGGGATTTGTATCACGTCAGCAATTAACAACCTGAGTCATTACCAGATGGTACAAGCAAAATTAAGTTCCGTGAGCAAGTGCTGTGTTTAAAATGCTGGTGCACGGTGTATACTTAAAGTGAAGGTAAAGTTACCCTCATCTCTATCTATAATATTATATGTTTAAAAATAATATGACTTTCATTCATCATATTTGATATAAATCGTTATAATTAAATATATTACCTTTATAATTTGATTTCTATCCGTCCCCAAATTCAACCTGTAAAAAATATTTTTTTTGCCTTTCCATCACGTGTTTTTATTTTTATTTTTATCCAACTGACTTTTAGGCCGTTAGGCGGCCGTCAACCGACGTCATCCGCCCCTTTACTCATCGCCGCATGTGCAAATTAATTTTTATTAGGTTTCTCAACCATGCGCGTTCCCATTTCAAGCATGCATGCTTCCTACTACCAGGTGGGAATCCCCGCAGACTACTTTATCATCTTTTTACTGACGTCAACGCTCTATCAACTCGGATTGCCCAATTGTACTATAGATTCTATAGTACAATTGGGCAAACAGAGTTAATAGATCGATGTTTTTAAGAAACGTTTCGATGGCAATAAATGCAGCTCCTGTCTCTGATTGCATAGTACTGAATGAATATACCTATTTATTCATTCAATACTATGTTACAAGGCAAATTAGTGCATGGGCATTGAAGATTACCATCGGTGATTAGCGCATGGGCAATTGAATCCGGGGTCGTGCACTCGCATTTGAGAGCGGGTGGGACCGCTGAAGACGTCACTAAATGCCTAGGAGGAAGTAGGGCTTGGGAGGAGTCAGGAGATAAACGGTAGGGAATTGGAAATTACTTTTTTAAGAAAAATATTTGAAAAATAAAAAAAATTACTTAGCGACTATTAAAAGGTGATAGGGAGAAATGGTAGATTTGATTCAATAAAGGATAACTTTACCTTCACTTTAAATACAATTTTTAAACGACTAGCTTTTATTACAAGAATCTTTGCCAATACGTGTATATTACAAAAATTCTCTGGGATGTCCCTTTAATTTGTTGTAAAATATAAAAACATTATATTTTTTTTTATACATAGTCTCAACACTCAACAATGAGGCTGTCAGTTGTTGCTAGGTGATTGTTATTACAATGATGATCTCATGACTGTTTGAAGGACGACCCCCTCTTTCATAAGAAGGGCATTGTGTCAGTATGTGTCCCCATGCATCTTAAAGGGACAGTAAATATAAAAATGTTATATAATTCTGCATATAGTGCAGAATTATGTAACATTATCTTAGCGACAGCTTTAAACATCTAAAGATTTGATAGATTTTAGCCATCAAAGTTGCACTTACCTGGTCTCCACTCCAGGATCTTCTTATCTTGTCTTCTGTTTCAAAGCGCTTCTGCTACCAGGCCAACAGAAAACCTGATCAGAAGATCGTTGAGAGGAGACCAGGTAAATGCGACTGAAGTCTAAAATCTATCAAATCTTTAGATTTTTAAAGCTGTCGCTAAGATAATGTTACATAATTCTGCACTATGTGCAGAATTATTTAACATTATTTTCTGAATTTACTGCCCCTTTAAGTGGACAATTGACTGCTCATTTGGAGAGAGGCACAAGGACACTTACTGGGGGCAGTAATCACAATTTTTGGTCCTTATCTACATCATAGAGGGAAATATAACAGCTCAGTTTGAAGGATAGACACTTTTGTTTCAAGTGACCCTCTATGTGGTGCTGGGGCCTTGCTTTGGGCTCCTGTATCGCTAGCAATAAGACTGTACCCTCAGTGTGTGTGATAATGTCACCATGTGTCACCAACAACTGGCAATACATATAAATGATGGGGCTTTCTGCCCCTTTTTATTTATTCTCCTAGACAATGAATACGTTGGGATGTGCAAAGAACGGCAATGCAACCTTTTTTCAACACCCTTTACATTGCATCGTCTCTTTTAAAGTGAATGTAAATTTTGGTGCTAAAGTGGCCGATTTTTAAAAATTCGATTAAAAACAGGGGCACTTAAATTCATCAAAATTTACATTTCACTCGTATTGTGAAAATACCTTTTAATCTTCACAGCAGCTCCAGCTTCCTCCACCCTTTGAAAAGCCTCTTCCTGGGTCTAAAATGAGGAATCCGGCTTCTTCCAATCACAGCATTGAATCAGACACTGATTTCCCCCGGGGGGAAGCCGTGATTAGAGGATGACCTATCCATCATTTCTGACATCAGAAATGGCTTGCGACGACTGGAGGAAGCTGGAGCGGCTGTCAAGTTTAAAAGGTAAGGTTTTTCTTTTCTTTTCAACAACAGGAGTGAAATGTAAATTTTGATGAATTAAAGTGCCCCTGTTTTTAATCAAATTTTTTAAAAACCGGGCACTTTAGCATCAAAATTTACATTCAAGTATGCTGGGGTTTTATAGCCTCATATGTTTGCCTTCATGTCCCTGGTTTGTAAAAATGTTTTTACATTGTAATGTATGAGTATAAATGCAGGGATTGATAAATGTGCTGTAAATTTAGATTAAACACTGCTGCATAGATAACACAATAATAATATAAAAAACTAGCATTTTGTTTGCCAGTAATGTGTGTGTCTTTATTCCCCTATATGCACTCATAGCAGAATTAACTCCTATCTTTATGATCCTTTAATCATCTGCTTGAAAATGTGTACCCGTGGGAACAGTTCATGGGGAGATACATTTGCCACATCCATACAGCAGCTGGGTTAAAGTAAAATAAAGCTATACAGTTTTATTCTGCAAAGGGGAAGAGGTACTGCTCTGGCCTCTGCACTTCTCTCCAGGGCCATAATGGGCACTAGGGCTAATTTTGTAGTGTCATGTTGTCCTTGTGTCAGGTGTTTGTTGAATCCTGTTTAAACCTGATCATTTAAATGCCCATTGGTCTGGCAAGTAATGGAAATATTTTCTTGAAATTAGTGTTGAATAGTAATTTGTTGCATCCACAAAATGGAAAACTTGATATAATTCTGTTGTTGTTTTAAAGATAGAAAAACTTGGATGATTGTGAGAAACTGTAGTCATAGCAATAGCCATATGGCTGAACTTATTGGCAAGAAATATTTAAAGGGACATAATACTCATATGCTAAATCGCTTGAAAGTGATGCAGCATAACTTAAAAGCGGACAAGAAAATATCACCGGAGCATCTCTTTGTAAAAAAGGAAGTGCTGTGTAAAGTTATAATTATACTTATACTTCATGCTTTGCCTTTGCTGTAATCTCATAAGATTTCAATTAAATCTCATGAGATTTCATAGAACTTGCTGAAACTGAATATGAAAATAACATGACTGTGCCTGCACATGACAGACGCACACTCCCTAGCTTGTCCTCAGACAAGAATCCTGACTGACTGCTTAAAGTGCTGTTCAAACCACACTCTGCTCTGGCTACTCTTAGTTAGTTTCCTTCAAAGCTACAGTATACTATAAAATTGTTTTTCTCTTAATGTGTTTCCAATTATGTTTTTTTTACCAGCTGCAGAATATAAAATGTATAAGAATTAGCTTTTTAAGGTTTGTGTATATGAACTGGCTGATTTTGTGTTTTAAAGCCACCACATAATAAAATGGGTTGAAATTTTTTTTTACATTTCACTCGTCATGTGAAAAAATACTTACCTTTCACGGCTTCCCCCCCCCGGGGGAATCAGTGTCTGATTCAACTCCGTGATTGGAGGAAGCCGGATTCCTCATTTTAGACCCAGGAAGAGGCTTTGCGATGGGCGGGGAAAGCTAAAGCTGCTGTCAAGATTAAAAGGTAAGTATTTTTTCACAACATGAGTGAAATGTAAATTTTGATGAATTAAAGTGCACCTTTTTTTTTTAATTGAATTTTTTAAAACCAGGCATTTAAGCATCAAAATTTACATTCACTTTAATCTTCCCAACCCCAGTAGGTTTTTGATACATGATTATGTAATTAATCATCACTGATGTCATTAAAGTATGTGTCGAAAAGTTTGGAATTTTCTTGACTTTTGAACAAGAGTGTACTATGCAGTATCAATGGAGGGCTTTTGCCCATGCATTCATTATAAAGTAGTAATGTAATCTCCCCAAGTCACTGAACGATCAGGAACCTGAAAAAAGAGATTTATCTGACTCCAAATTGTATAGTTTTGCACTCTATTTTATTTTCATTTTGGTTATAATCTAAAGTAAGTTGAGTAGACAATGAAGAGGAACTGATAATATAACACGTGGAAGAGATATTGAAATACATTTTACTTATTTCCTTGTTGCATGTGAAAAACAATGTCCCTCTGCTGATTAAGAGAGAGAGGAAAAAAACACCTGCTTTATGTTTGTGATAGTTATGGGAGTTTTTCAGCCACTCACAGACTAGTTTAGTGCAAACATACTTTATTTTAGCTTCAAAATTAACATATTTTTGCTGCATTTCTTTTCAAATTAAACATGTATACAAACCTACAAAAAAATGATGAAATGAAGGAAGAAGAGAAGGGGTGTCTCATAATGTAACAATGTTTGCAAACAGTTTGTCAGGGTGCCAGGAATCACCTGCAAAAAATAATAAAAAGTCCAGGAGTCCAAACCAGAGCTGGTAGTCAGACGAGCCGAGTCAGGAGCCAAAGCGAGTAGTCAGACGAGCCGGAATCAGGAACAAGTAGGGTTGCCACCTCAGCCATGTTTTCCTGGGCACTTATGATTTACACATGCTGCAGGGTGTGCAGGGAGGAACATGTATTGTGTTTCTGGAAAGCACTATTCATATTCCTCCCTGCACACCCTGCAGCATGTGTAACTTATAAGTGTTCTGTATTTTAAGGGACAGGTGGCAACCCTAGGAACAAGGAGAACAGAGTCAGGAACAAGCCAGGGATTAGGAACCAGGAAGGACGTCAGACAGCCAGGTAATACACAGGAACTCTCACAAACAGGTCTGAGACAACGCAAAGGCAAAGCATACTGAACAGAGGCCCTTTAAATAATAAGTGATGACATCACAATTCTGAGACTGCATCCTGTCTCACATGGATGATGCACACCAGTCTGGCCATAAAAGGAAGTGTAGGAAATGAGCTGCATCCCCCACAATGCACCATAGTCAGGAAGAGAGGTGAGTAAAATGGCTGCCAGCAGCACATGGCAAACAGGGAAAAAACCCTGACACAGTTATTGTTAAAAGGAAAGAATCACACTCCGAATTTGAAATGGCACCTTAAAGGGACAGTCAACACCAGAATTGTTATTGATGAAAAATATAGATAATGCCTTACTACCCATTCCCCAGGTTTGCACAACCAACATTGTTATATTAATATACTCTATAACCTTTAAACCTCTAAATTTCTGCCTGTTTCTAAGCCACTAAAGACAGCCTCTTATCTTATCACATGCTTTATTAGCTTTTCACAACAGGGGAGTGCCAGTTCATGTGAGTCATATAGATAACATTGTGCTCACACCAGTGGGTTGTGGCAGACACAGCACTAATTGGATAAAATGCAAGTCAATAGATAAGTCATGTGATCAGGGGGTTGTTAGAAAAGGCTTAGATACAAGGTAATCACAGAGGTAAAAAAGTATATTAATATAACGGTGTTGGCTATGCAAAACTGGGGAATTGGTAATTAAGGGATTATCTATCTTTTTCAACAATAAAAATTCTGGAGCAGACTGTCCCTTTAAGCTGGTAGGTGCTGGTAAGGCAGGATGACACTCAGCAGTCAGCTTGCTGAGTACTCGTGGCATTGGCTCAGTCCTGGGTGTCCAGTTCCTTTATAGAAACAAGCCAAGTTGACTCTCCCTGTGCTGTTACCGGCATTAGCAGATGATGATTAGCACGTGTAGGAAAACAGCAGACTGCTCTCTGTAGTATCCAACAACGTTCAGTCTGTGGTTGATAATTTCTATGAAAATGAAAAACTCCAAGCAGTGCATGGGAAGGGCCTAAAAACAAGGGTGAGTGCACATCATAATAAAAAGCTGTGGTGCCGGTGTTTGATTTTAAAATCCTTTATTACAACGTGTTTCTTAACCTAAGAATGCCATTTCATCAGGCATATATGGTTAAAAAAAAGAAAGCGCTTACAAAAGTGTCCTGGCGTGTCTGTTTTCGTTGCTGAGACATGTGGTGTAAGGGAGCCTTATACCATGTGTCTCAGCAACGAAAATAGACACGTAGGACACTTATAAAAACCGGCAATCAAAAGTGAAAAGTTACCTGTTTAAAGGCTGCAGAATCATATGGTGAGAACCTTCATACAGCAATTTCTGCATCCTGAGTAATCAAAGGCCACAGGGAGAGCTGATGATGGACTATCATACAGCGGCCTGTGCACCCTGAGGATTTAAAGGTACCTTAATACTTCCATTTCTGGTTTGCTGCTTTTACTCGTGATTTTTATGTACTTTTGATTAAAAGGGCATTTGGTCTCCAATCTGGATATGCATAAGCTGATTTATGGAGCATGTACTATACACCATTTAAAGACTCTTTGAAGGACGTCTTAGGGCTTTTTAACTATGGTATATAGTTTGTTTTTTCTAATACTGATCACATTCCAACATCACTTTTTAGGTTCTATTTCATACCTGCCGCATTGATTTTTACTTTTGACTTCATTTTTATGTACATATTATTTGAGTTTAGTTAAAATTAATAGTATTTAATCCTATATACTCTGCATATGAATTTATTTTCGCTGTAATCTATTTACTAACTATAGCTCCTACCTTCTGGAGCGCACTGTTGGCTTATTTCGTACATATTGTCTATTTATTGACTCTAGGGGGAGGTCAGTGTATTTTCTCAGTTTGAGAAAGGCTTTGAGTTGCATACATAGTTATTTATAGTGCAAGGGACAGTCTACTCCTGAATTTTTATTATTTAAAAAAATAGATCCTCCCTTTATTACCCATTCCCCAGTTTTGCATAACCAACACGGTTATATTAGTATACTTTTTACATAAGAGATTACCTTGTAGCTAAGCTATGCAGACTGTCCTCTTAAGTTCTTTTGGCAGACTTGCATTTTAGCCAATCATGAATAACTCCACGGGAGTGAGCACAATTTTATCTAAATGGCCCACATGAACTAGAAACTGTAAAAATGCACTGAGATAAGAGGCAGCCTTCAAGGGCTTAGAAATTAGCATATGAGCCTACCTAGGTTTAGCTTTCAACAAAGAATACCTAGAGAGCAAAGCACATTTGATGATAAAAGTAAATTGGAAAGTTCTTTAAAATTGAATGTCCTATATGAATCATGAAAGTGTAATTTAGACTAGACTGTCCCTTTAACCTTTCTGTACTATTTAACCCCTTTGTTGCTAAGCCTTTTTTACACTCTTGTTAAAGGGACAGTCTAGTATAAATTAAACTTTCATTATTCAGATAGGACTTTTAATTTTAATCAACTTTCCAATTTACTTTTATCATCAAATTTGCTTTTTTCTCTTTGTATTCTTAGTTTAATATAGGTAGGCTTATATGCTAATTTCTAAGCCTTTAAAGGGACAGTATACTGTAAAATAGTTTTCCCTTAATGTGTTTACAATTGCTTTTTTTACCAACTGCAGAGTAAAAAAATGTATGAAAATTAGCTTTTTAAGGTTTATTTGTGAATATTAAAGCTCCGATTTTGTGTTTTGAAGCCACAACCTAATAAAATGGGTTGAGCTTGTAGGTATAATCAGATCTCATTACTGTATCACATTGTGTACATAAACATGTTTCTTAATCTTATATCTGTCCATAAAACAATTACCAGTACTTGGAGAGAACAATGGAAAATCAACATTTTATTACCTTATCTCTGCTATATCCTACTGGGAGTATAATTTCTTCTGCTGGCTGTGTTTACAAAGCTTATCTATAGCTGGGACCTGCGGCCACAAACTTTCAGAATAGGTGGGGATACCACATGCTAAATAAACTATTTCAAATGCCAATATAAGGGTAAAGGATCTACTTGTAAACAATTTAATACACTCCAGCAGGTAAAGTGGATCACTGGGAACAAATTAAAGGGGAGAAAATTTTTGAGTAAACTGTCCCTTTAAGGGCTGCCTCTTATCACATGCTTCAATCTCTTTTCAATACAAAGAGACAAAGTACACATGGGCCATATAGATAACACTGTGTTCAGGCACAGGGGGTTATTTAAGATTTAGCACAAAACAATGCTAAATTTAAGACAATAGATAATAAACATTCACAGTCATGTGATCAGGGGGCTGGAAGAATGTTCCTAGGTACAAGGTAATCACAGAGGTAAAAAGTATATTAATATAACAGTGTTGGTTATGCAAAACTGGGGAATGGGTAATAAAGGGATTATCTATCTTTTAAAACAATAACAATTCTATGGTAGACTGTCCCTTTTAAACTGGTATTGAGCTTTTTTTTGCTGCTTTAACCTTTTAATGCCGTTATGCCGTTCTATTCCGTCATATTTACACTGGGCTTTAAAGCCGTTATGACGGAATAGAACGTCATAACAAACGGCTGTCCTGAAGCCTTCTGTGCTTCAAGGACTTGATCGCGGTCTGGAGGGCGTTCCTAGGGTTGTAGGGACGCCCCCCAGATGCGATCCAATAATTGAAATCTTGCGATCGTATGCACGATCGCGTAGTTTCAATTTGTCTACATCGGAACAGGTGTTCCGATGTAGGCACTTTAACCCTGTCACGAAAGGGTTAATTTAAAGGGACAGTCAACACAAAGTTGTTATTGTTTAAAAAGATAGATAACGCCTTTATTACCCATTCCCCAGCTTTGCATGACCAACAGTGTCATATTAATATACTTTATAACATTCTAAACATCTAAATGTCTTCCTGTTTGTAAGCCACTACAGACAGCCTCTTATCACATGCTTTTTTATTTGCTTTTCACAACAAGAGACAGCTAATTCATGTGTGCCATATAGATAACATTGTGCTGACGCCAGTGGGTTGTGGATGACACCGCACTAATTGGCTAAAATGCAAGTCAATAGATAACAAAATAAATAAATAGTCATGTGATCAGGGGGCTGTCAAAAGAGGCTTAGATACAAGGTAATTACAGAGGTTAAATGTATATTAATATAACAGTGTTGGCTGTGCAAAACTGGGGAATGGGTAATAAAGGGATTATCTTGCTTTTTAAACAATAAATATTTTTGAAGTCGACTATTGTAAGCTATATTTCAGTGAGTGACCCAAACAGATTCTGTTTTTTTTTTTTTTTTTTTTTTTTTTAAAGCATGCCCAACAGATACAGTATATACCATTGTTATATTAAAGTGAATGTCAAGTTAAAGGGGCACTCAAGTCCAAAAAAAACTTTTATTTTTCAAATAGGGCATGTAATTTTAAACAACTTTCCAATTTACTTTTATCAACAATTTTGCTTTGTTCTCTTGGTATTCTAGTTGAAAGCAAACCTAGGAAGGCACATATGATAATTTATAAGCCCTTGAAGGCCGCCTCTATTTTATTTACTTTTCACAGCAGGGGAGAGCAAGCTCATGTAGGCCATATAGATAGCATTGTGATTACGCCCGTGGCTAGTGGCAGACACTGCACTAATTGGCTGAAATGCAAGTCAACAGATAATAATAACTAAAAGTCATGTGATTAGGGGCAGTCAGAAGATACTTGGATACAAGTTAGTCACAGAAGTAAAAAGTGTATTAATATAACCGTGTTGGTTTTGCAAAACTGGGGAATGGGTAATCAAGGGATTATCTATCTTTTTAAACAACAAAAATTCTGGTGTTGACTGTCCCTTTAAACAGATTACATAAAGTGAAACAATAGCAGTTAAAAAATGAATGAGAGTTTCATTCATGAAATCGTTAGGATATACTTATAAACGCTACACGGATAATAGCTGAAGCTCCGGTCGCCGTTTTCAGCATTTGATTGACAGATTACTTATCTGCAATCAACTAAACGTTGTCCCCCCCCAATATCCATTTCCATCTACCTGGCCCCACAACTGTTTTGTCTCCTGTGCACACAGTTTACTAGGAACTGTAGTTCCCAGATCCACCATAGTGCATATACTGTATGCAGCAAGGCTTGATTGTACCTGGCTGCAGTGTGACAAACGGGTACAAGGCTCAAACGGCTACACACCAAGTCCAGTCTTCAGGGCGCCACTGATACCCTAGCATGTGGCTTTTTCAAGCCCTGATTTTATGATATGCGGCTTTTTCAAGCCCTGATTTTATGATATGCATCAAAACGAATTTAAATTATGAGCATATTTTTAGTTTAATTACACAATAAATTGGAGCTTACAATTGTATAAAAGTTTCCAGTTTGCTTCTATTGTCTAATTTGATTCTTTATCTTGGTATCCTTTAGTGAAACGCATACTGCTGAAACGCAGCAATTGACTACTGGCAGCTATCTGCTGATTGGTATCTGCACATATATGCTAATTGTGATTGGTTCATCTGTAGTGCATTGCTGCTCCTTCAGCAAAGGATACTAAGAGAAGTAAGCAAATTTAAAAGAAGTAAATAAGGAAGTTGTTTAAAAAGTATGCTCTTTCTGAATCATCAGATTGGTGATTGTTATACACTACTCAAACACATGCTTAATTAACTGAAGTGTGGAACGGTGTGTTTTCTTCTTAAATGGAAAACGTCCACAGCTGCATTAATTTCTTTTGGGAAATAAGAACCTGGCCACCAGGAGGAGGCAAAGACAACCCAGCCAAAGGCTTAAATACTCCTCCCACTCCCCTCATCCCCCAGTCATTCTTTGCCTTTCGTCTCAGGAGGATGGCAGAGAAGTGTCAGAATGTTTAATTTTTGGTTTTTGTCTCTTATGGAGGGTAGTACTCTTCGACATGGGACAGGAGTTTTAAGTAGTGCTGTCAGTCTCTCAGTGAGGGCTTTTATGAAAGTTAGAGTCCGGAGATGCAGGGAGTTTCTTTTACTGCGAAACCACCCGACTCATATTAACAGCTCCTCAAGCAATCGGCATTGTCTAACTTCACTTCGCTGCCTGCTTTCCTCTCTTAAGTCCATGGCGGAGGTGATGCTGCTATCCGTCACACTTGAAGGGCCGTGTTCCTGTACCACAGCGTAGATTCCGGTAAGATCATTTCATTTTACTTTATTCGCAATGTACTGTAATGTGAATGTTTCCCGAGAGGCTAACACCTTGCGGGTCTAACTTATAACATAAGGGTCTCAGTGAGTCTCTTTTAGTATCATGGAATCAAGGGTTAATATCTCCTGCGGGGGGGTTATTGAACAGGAGGGTTTATAATCATGCTTGTTATGTGATTCAACCTGCTTATGTGTAATGTTTACTGGACTCATGATTGGTACATTGAGGCCTTTGGAAGTGACGCAGCCTTTTGGCTGAGCGCGCTTGTTTGGACTGTACGGTTCACCTTGTGTTCGGCCGTGGCTATGTTCCGTTGTTCCATTTCCTCATTCCCGATTACGTGGTGAAGGAAATTTTTCTAGTCCGCAGGGGTCTGGTCATAGGAGGTGGTGAGTTCCCCAGCCATTGGGGGTGTCAGGTGCCGTTTTTAGTTTTTCACTACTTAAGTCCATATTTAAATATCCTCTATCCAGTTATGGAGGATTCTGATTCTGAGACTGTGTTAATTTCAGATTCTGTGTCCGGTGATCAATCCAGAGTGGCCTCGTTGATGCCTGTCAACCAGTTTTGTTCCGTATGCCATTTTAGAGCGTCTGGTTCCTCGGACTCGGGGAATCCAGGGACTGCTGAGCCATCCGCCTCTGGTGGGTCCTGTCCTCCGAGAGGTGAGTTCCCTACCAAATCATACTTCTGCACAAATGCGGGTAACCCAGTTTATGGTTCCTCCATGCGGGGTGGCGTGTTTCCTCCGGAGGTTGCAGCATGTTTTTGCTTCCACATAATGCAGAGTCCAGACGTTAATTTGAGAATGTGCTTGTGCCCTATTGTCCCGGGCCTTCCACCTTGGGGAGGACCTCTAGAGTTCCCCGCGGGGTATCTGTCCCTGAGTGCTGTGCCTTCCGTCACAGGATTGCACGCCTTCGCGTGTTGCTCAGACATGTTTTTCAGTTATTGAATGACCCTATCGTTTTCAGTTTGATAATTCGAATGGTGCACCTCATTAGACATGTGGGGATCAAGTAATCTCCTGATTGTCATTTGTAAGAGATCTTTCCCAGTTTTGTGTGATAGGGCTCCATTTGGCTGGTCCTGCGGGTAGGCCTGTGTCTTTTTGGGCATTAACCTCCGGGTTGCCTTACATTTTATTTATATCCGATGGGATGCCTTTTATTTGTTTTTGTTTCCTTCGGGAACCTTCTGAGATTGATACTCTTTATTACTTTTGGACATGTTTAGTCCTCTGTTAAAAATGTCTGTTTTCTGTTTTTTCCCCTACATGGGAAAATTTACGCAGCTTGCCGGTTGGGACCCTTGGTGCAGACTGGTCCTATCGGGTTCATTCGGTTTTGCGGCTGTTAAGACACGTGACGCTGTTCTGCTCGGCTGGTTCAATAGAAGCACTGAGTGCTTAGGCTATCCTTGTTTTTCATTTTCAACTAAGCATTAGAGAGGACCTGTGGGTCCGTGAGGTGGGAAGTATTGTTTCAGTCCTTATAGCCTTCAGTCATAGATGACCGGGCAGGGGAGTTTTTCTGCTGTGTCACTCTATCTGACATCTGATTTCATCAGATCTTAGTTTCCTCCCCCATGTGTTAGAGGGTGGGAGGGCTTAATGCCCCTTACCGCTATTGAGGGGTTTGGCCTTAATTTTTTAGGCCTCTGGATGTGTCCTTTTTGGGTTGGATCCAACAGCTTGTACAGGATAGCTGTCTAGCATGCGGAAGGTTTGCAGTTTGAAACCTATTGCAGCTCTTGACAACTTGCAGGTGTACGGGTAGCCGTTTCTAATATATCTAGATGCAGCTCTTACTCTTGACTGAGTTATAAAGAGGCCTCTGGGTCTTCTTCCATTACCTCTGGGGGAGTGGATCTCCTTTTAGGGATCTGTGTTTCCGGGTGATGGTTGTTCCCTGCGGGGACTTATGTTTAGTTCAGGGTTTTCCGGATCCAGGTAGGCTTAGTGCCTTCTCTTCCTTGTGTCCTCTGCTTGTGCGGATGTGTTAGGGAGATTAGTCCTGCTAGTAGGATTTTTTGGACCTTGAGGTATCCCCTAGTTGTCCTGAGGCTCTGAGAAGTATCTTCATAAGACACTTGCTTCTTGGAGTGTTGGACTTTAGCTAGGGGTGGTTCCTTCCTTTTGGTCGGAGCTTTCAAGTTCTTCTCGCTATCCGGATTCTCTGGCTATGCATCCATACCCTTGTGTCTGGCTTTTTGGCCGGTTGGGGTGTTTAGTTCTAGGGTAAGGTTGGCTTGAACTATTAGGTGCCCGGAGTTGTTTTTCTTCCTGAGACTTCTGGTTGCTGATGCTTTGCTTGGCTTTTTTACTGACCCAGTCTTGGGTGGTTTTGGAATCTTGGATCTCAGGGCTGGTCGGGGTGTTCCACGGTAGTGGGAACTTTGGCTATGTCCTTGCCTGGTCATGATTGACCAAGTTTTCTGAGTATTTTTTACTCTGCCACAGAGTGGCACATGTCATCTGGTGGTTAGCCATGTTGCTTGAGCCTCAAGGGTGGTTTGTTTGTACCCAGCTGCTGGTGCTGGATGTCCAATTTCTGGTGCGCCTTAGGGTTGCATTCCCCTGGTCAGCTTGCCAGTGTTCCCGTGGATTCCCTGCGCTGCAGGCGAATGGGTTGGCTGTGCCTCTGCTTGGCAAGCTACTTGTAGGGGGGTCTTTTTCTAGGACATCTGTGTTGGGTATTTCACTTCCCATTAGCCGGTGCCTTCGGGCCTTGAGGACAGTTGTTGCCCTTCCGGCATCATCCCTTTTTCTTTAGGGGATATTCTCCTCCCTGTGAAGATGGAGTCCTTGCTTGGGGCTTCTACTGGATGGGAGGGGAAAGGTGGGATTGGTTCCTCCTGGGGTCTTGCTGGCTCCAAGCAGACTTGTTTGGCCTTTATTTTGATAGATCTTTAGGTCTATGGCCTTATTGTCTGTTTCAGAGTCGGGTAGTACTTGTGCTCTGTGTGGATGGCTGTGCTATCCTTACGCTCGTTCCTGAATTTGTTTCCGGATTCTTTGTTTCCCTGTCTTGGATCTCGGAGGCTGAGTTGGTCCAGCTGAGTGTGGGTCTGCAGGTCAGGATGGCCGAGCAGTCTTAGGAACTGCGTTTTGCGCAGTCTCCTCTGGATGTGTGAGCTTGTTGAGTCTATCTGGTTAGCTTAGTTTGCTAGGGTATAGATTTTCCTTTCAACTTGCTCCATTGATTAGAAAAAGGTTTACTCTTCCTTCGGGTCCAAGTGTGTACTCTCCTTCTCGGGGGGACCTCGATTTGAGGTTTTTGTGTTCCCCTTTTCAGGGACCTATGAGTAGGTCCGGCGACTTAGGTTGCCTGGAATGTGCCCTCTCTGTAAGGGGGTTGCTTTTGCGGTCTGTTTCTTGCTTGACTGCTTCTTCTTCCTCGCAAATGCCCTCTGTGTCGTCCTGTTGTGAACTCTGTGTTCTCAAACTTGGGGATTTTTACCTGGGTGTATTACACACTTTTTCATGGTCGAATACCTTGGTATTCTATGGCCAGACACTGGGAGGACTTTGCCTGTTTCGTTGCATTCCGTGCTTGCAGGAATTGGAGAGACGTATGTTTTGTCTCTGTGCCCGGTCTTCTCCCAGGTTTCGCTTGGTATAGGCGTGACCTCCTTTCCCTGTTTGGGCCCCTTTGGGTCTCTGTGAGCTGGGCTCACTCGTGGAGGTGCTCCTTTTTGTATTAGGGGACCTTTCGGTTTCCTTGGTTCTCCTTTGCCTTGTTCCCTTGGGGGTTTTGGCTGGTGTCTCCTTCATTTGTGGAGATCAGTGGTGGGGGACTGTTTGTTGGGCGACGGTATCTCCTGGAGGACTGTTGGCTCAGTCGAGTTGTTTGCGGTCTCTAGTTTGGCTTCTGGACTAACTAGGAGTCAGTGTCACTGGGGCTTTTCCTCTTAAAATTTTCTCTGCTTCAGACGAAGCAGGGTTTTTTATTGGGTAGAGGTTCAGGCCCGTAATTTTATGTGGGGCGTCCTTATATTCTTCTGGCACCTTTCACCCTGATATTTCTCCTACTGTTCCTTGTTCCTAGGCAGAATGACTGGATGATGATTGGAGTGGGAGGAGTATTTAAGCCTTTTGTCTTTGCCTCCTGGTAGCCAGGTTCTTATTTCCCAAGAGTAATGAATGCAGCTGTGGACTTTTTCCGTCCGAGGAAAAGGAAAAAAATCAGGTAAGCATAATTTATGGAGGTTTTTTTCTGTTAATACTACTGATGTTTATATATTTTATGTGGTGCCAAGGGCCATGTACAGAAAAATTAAACAAAACAAAAAAACATGATAGGCTGGATTCAGACAGTAGTGGAGCTGCTTTAAATAGTGCTGTTAAATATGGATTAGAGAATTTTGTTTATGCGTTTAATGCTTCTTTGAAGTTAAATGATAAAACCTCAATGCATAACTGCTGTATACACATTCCATAGCAATAGAAAGTAATGTGTGCTGAAAAGAGAGGCATAGTCAATCCCCTTATGTTTACAGGTTAAATATTCAGAGCTGTGCCTTTCAGCAGATTCAACTCTCATTGTGCTTGTTGCTAGGCTAGCATAGATTCAAAGCCACCAAACTGGCGTTTAAACAACTTGCACAGACTGAATTTATTGGAGTTGTTTTCAGTTAATAGATTCTTGATGAGTTTATTACTAGCCTTTGTTACACTAACTTGTTTCTATAATGTTTGTACAGTCTTATAACTAATAATATACATGCATTCTTTCTCCTGTTAAAATTGTTTCAAACTTCAGTGCTGATCCATTTCACACCCCTGTGCTTGACCATTTTTAATAGTTTGGCACTCCTTGCTTTTACCGAGATCATACCCCCTTTTTTTTTTTTCTTCAGCCGGCCAAGCATTTTTAGAAAATTAACTTGAATTTTGAGGTTAGTGGTTGCAGTCAAGTAATTATTACTACTATGACAATCACTTGATGGATATACAGACTTGAAACACCTTAAAGGGACACTAAACCCAAATATTTTCTTTCATGATTCGGATAGAGCATGCAATTTTAAGCAACTTTTTAATTGACTCCTATTATCAAATAAAATTGAGTGACTGATGGATCTGATAGAGCTGCTGTTACTAGCCACCTTTGCCACAATGAGTCTCTCAACCATGTAGTAAGTGCTATTCCACCTTGTGGTAACATCTTGAAGAAGCTTGTGCTCAGATGTTCCCATTTGCTTCTCCTTCAACTTGCTGCTGGCGAGTTCACTTTTTTTAAAATGTTCTACTAGTCCTCTTGCAGCACTGACGGCTCTCTCGATTCCAGAATTCTTTAATGCAGCATTGATTACCAGCTGCAAGGTGTGACCAGTGCAGCGGATACTGGTCCATCCATGCTTCTCTCCTAGAATGTTTGCAGCAGCCACAATATTTAAAACATTGTCATGCACAATGGCAATAATTTTTTGTGCTGGAATTTGAACTTTTGCAGCAAAACTGTTTTTTGCAGTATGCCTGTCTTCTAAAGGCATGGTAGTGAGGCAGATAGAATGCATTTTCCAGTCAGCCTAAATGCAATGGCATGTAATGCCAAGGTAATCCTCAGTTGGTATGCTTGTCTATATGTCCGCAGTTAGGGCAATTCTGCTTTCATTAGCGGCAGCGCTGATGGCACCCTTTACATTTTTAAGTGCCTCCTGGTACTTCCTCTCCACCAGTTTTGTAAAATGAGTTCTTGACAGAGACGTATATCCAGGGTTTAGTACACCGACCATGTTTTTAAAACCTTTGTCTCCGACCATGGACAGTGGCCGCATGTCAGTGACTAGCATTTTCAAAACAGAGTCTGTTATAACGGATGCTTGTTGTGGAGTGCACGGGGGGGTTTCTGCACATACTCTGTCATGGTGCGCTGTTTCTTTCTGAAAGGAAAGATAGATATGATAATCATGATTATTGACTCGGTTGACTGTCAGTGTCTATGCAGAAAAAGCTAGTTCTGTCATTGTGTAACTACTTTAACTCAATATATATCATTTTGGTTTAACTTACTGTCCTGATGTTTTGCCTTCCTCAGTGAAACCCACGTGTTTTCTTTTCATGTGTTCATGCATCACTAAGGTACTTCCGTGCCACATAAGCTCTGTCTTGCAAATTCTGCAGGTGACCACCTTTGCGGCATTAAGCGTAAAATGCTCCCATGCTTTCGAGGACTTGGGTCGCACACTTTTTTCCACTGTCACAGCACACTCTGCCTCTGCCAAAATGTTTTTTTTTTTGTTTTTTTTTTTTTGGGGGGGCAGCTGGAGGAAAAAAACAGGAAGGGAAGTCAGTGTGTGGTCAAGTCGGTGTGCAGTTTAATTAAGTAGAATAAATAATAATATTAATAAAAAAAAACTTTTTTTTTAAAGGGACACTAAAGTCGGCTCGAAATAAAAAGTAAAAGTATGATAGAGCATGCTGAGAGAGTGCCATAAAAAATGTAGAGAGATCTGTGCATATCCTAAAAGGGATAATTAAAGGGACAGTCTACCATAGAATTGTTATTGTTTTAAAAGATAGATAATCCCTTTATTACCCATTTCCCAGTTTTGCATAACCAACACAGTTATATTTCACTTTTTACCTCTGTGATTACCTTGTATCTAGGAACATTCTTCCAGCCCCCTGATCACATGACTGTGACTGTTTATTATCTATTGTCTTAAATTTAGCATTGATTTGTGCTAAATCTTAAATAACCCCCTGTGCCTGAGCAGTGTTATCTATATGGCCCACGTGTACTGTGTCTCTTTGTGTTGAAAAGAGATTTAAAAAGCATGTGATAAGAGGCAGCCCTCAAAGGCTTAGAAATTAGAATATGAGCCTACCTATGTTTAGTTTAAACTAAGAATACCAAGAGAAAAAAGCAAATTTGATGATAAAAGTAAATTGGAAAGATGATTAAAATTAAAAGTCCTATCTGAATAATGAAAGTTTAATTTATACTACACTGCCCCTTTAAGTAAAACAAAAAATACTAGTTTAGTTTGCATATATAAATATGTTTAAAAATTGTTGCTTGGTAAGTAAATTAAAATAATTTTCAAAAATAAGAAAAAAATACTTAAAATAGGCTAGCCATGCTGTCTGACAGTGTGCTCCACCCCTCTTATCAGTGACTGTTGACACACACAGGCATTGTATTCAAGTATTCAGCTGTCCGTTTAGGCATGTGCTGGAGCAGATAATCCATTCATTTGTGTGTACCTACCAAACAATAGCAATACTGAACTAATAAATTAAAGGGACACTCAATCAAAATTAAACTTTCATTATTCAGATAGAGCATGCAATTTTAAACAACTTTCCAATTTACTTCCATTAACAAAATATGCACAGTCTTTTTATATTTACACTTTTTGAGTCACCAGGTCCTACTGAGCATGTGCAAGAATAAGTGTGTATGCATTTGTGAGTGGCTGATTGCTGTCACATGGTATGTGTATGCATTTGTGGTTGGCTGATGGCTGTCACATGGTACAGGGGGAGTGGAAAAAGCCATAACTTTTAAAATTGTCAGAAAAAATATCTACTACTCATTTGAAGTTCAGACTAAGTGCTATTGCATTGTCTTGTTATCTTGCATTTGTTGATTATGCAAATCTACAGTGTTGACAGGTCCTTTTAAAAATAGTAGATAATACAGCCATAAAAGGAATTGTGTGTGTGTGGGGGGGGGGAGTTAGAGGCTAGAGCTGTATTCAGATTAATTTTTTTAATTCACTATGTGTTCTTCACCCCCATGTCTAACCCCAAGTTCAATGTCATCATGTACATATAGCCACTAACTTAGTTACAACAACTTGCAAAAGAAAGAAATTAAGAAAGGCATGGCAAAGGTAAAGGTAATGCTTCTCTTGGCTAATGGCTTTAAGTTTAACTTTAGAATAGACTCAAGACAGAGGATCAGAAAAAAAGAGGGCATTGTGGGACAAGAACCTACTGATCGGTAGTACATTACTACTGGTTAATTAATAATTTATTATATATTTCTTAATTTATTATATAATTATTGTTGTCATAATTTATTAGCTCAGCTGTAGCTGGCTGCCAAGTTGACATATTATTTATTTACTTTGTTTTTATTACAGTGTCAGCAAGCTTTATATTTAAATTAAGAAAAAAAGATCTGTTGACTGTCACTGCAGTGCATACAACACTGCTGTGCTGTGATTGTAGGGCTGCGACTGCTTCTGTAAGTAACTGTTAGGGATAGCAGTCATAGCACAGGGGTGTGAGGAGATCGTGGGCACCGGGTCATGGAAGGGGAGGGGCTAAGGTGAGGGTCCTACTCCGAATCAAGTAACTTGCTAAGATAATAATACATAACCTCTGGTGGTCTCGCTATTTGATTTTACAACATTTCCTGTGACTGCTTCTGTAACTGTTAGGAAGGATAGCATTAGCACAGGGGTGTGAGGACTGAGGAGATTGCGGGCACCGGGTCGCATGGAAGGGGAGGGGCTAAGGTGAGGGTCCGGATCAAGTAACTTGCTGAGAGGCGGAGCCAAGAGGATTAAGACATAAACTCTGGTCTCAGTGTTTTTGTATGCTTGCGCTAATGCGCTTCTCTTGGCTAAGTTGGCTTGGCTTTGAGTTATTAGTTAGATAAAAAAAAAGATAAAAGATTAAAAAAACACGCTACAGTGAGACCAACAAGTTATTGATCTGGACCCTCACCTTAGGCCCTCCCTTTCCATGACCCGGTGCCCGCGATCTCCTCACAGCTCACACCCTGCCCTGTGCTATCCTTCCTAACAGTTACAGAAGCTAGCAGTTACAGGAGTGTTGTAAAATCAAACAGAAGACCACCAGAGGTTATATTTTATTTTAGCAAGTTTTACTTGATCCGGAGTCGGGCCCTCACCTTAGCCCCTCCCCTTCCATGACCCGGTGCCCGCGATCTACTTACAGTCAAGTAGCAGCCAGCCAAATCCAATATCTCCCTCCTCCATTGCCCCCTCATCAGTGTGCAATTGTCTGCGCTTAACGCTAGTGCTAGTTATTACCCACCTTGCAGCAGATGAAGTCAGAAGTGACGTCTATCCAAAATAATCGCACTGTTGCACACTCCTCTCTTCCCACACATCTTCACACATCTTCTCCTTCTCTTCACCGCGCTCAGGAAATAGACACGCCTTCTCTAGTGTGGCTGCGGCAAGTAGCCCAACTTATCGATAGACCGACTAATCGATAATGGAAATCGTTGACAAATATTTGCATTATCGACTTTATCGAATAGTTGTTGCAGCCCTATATCCAACGTTGTCTAAAGAAGCAGTTGTATGTCACATGAAAGACAAATTTAGAACAGGATAGTGCAGCACAGTTTTATTGTTTAAAGGGACAGTCTAGTATAAATTAAACTTTCATTATTCAGATAGGACTTTTAATTTTAATCAATTTTACAATTTACTTTTATCATCAAATTTGCTTTTCTCCAACATTGGTGTGTCCGGTCCACGGCGTCATCCTTACTTGTGGGAATATCTCTTCCCCAACAGGAAATGGCAAAGAGTCCCAGCAAAGCTGGCCATATAGTCCCTCCTAGGCTCCGCCCACCCCAGTCATTCTCTTTGCCGTTGCACAGGCAACATCTCCACGGAGATGGTTAAGAGTATGTGGTGTTTAGTTGTAGTTTTTTTATTCTACTATCAAGAGTTTGTTATTTTAAAATAGTGCTGGTATGTACTATTTACTCTGAAACAGAAAAAGATGAAGATTTCTGTTTGTGAGAGGAAGATGATTTTAGCAGACAGTAACTAAAATCGATTGCTGTTTCCACATAGGACTGTTGAGATGAAGTAACTTCAGTTGGGGGAAACAGTTAGCAGACTTTTCTGCTTGAGGTATGACTAGCCATATTTATAACAAGACTGTGTAATGCTGGAAGGCTGTCATTTCCCCTCATGGGGAACCGGTAAGCCATTTTCTTAGTCTCAAACAGAATAAAGGGCTTAATATGGGCTATAAAACTGGTAGACACTTTTATGGGCTAAATCGATTGCTTTATTTGGACATTTTATACATGTTTATGCTGATAATTCACACTTATAAACTTGGGGAACGTTTTTTAACGTCAGGCACTATGTTAGACACCTTTTCCAGTCAGGAAGGGCCTTCCCAGTTATAGGCTGAGCCTCATTTTCGCGCCATTACTGCGCAGTTGTTTTTGAGAGCAAGACATGCAGATGCATGTGTGAGGACCTGAAAGTAGTTGGAAAAGTTCCTAGAAGGCGTCATTTGGTATCGTATTCCCCTCTGGGCTTGGTAAAGTCACAGCAAAGGCTGTAGCTGGGACTGTATAGGGGTTAAATCTGTAACCGGCTCCGGTTTCGTTATTTTAAGGGTTAAAGCTCTGACAATTGGTGTGCAATACTTTAAATGCTTTAAAGGGACAGTTAACACCAGAATTTTTGTTGTTTAAAAAGATAGATAATCCCTTTATTACCCATTCCCCAGTTTTGCATAACCAACACTGTTATATTAATACACTTTTTACTGCTGTGACTATCTTGTATCTAAGCATCTTCTGACCGCCCCTAATCACATGACTTTTAGTTATTATCTATTGACTTGCAGTTTAGCCAATTAGTGCAGTGTCTGCCACAACTCACGGGCGTGATCACAATGCTATCTATATGGTTTACCTGAACTACTCTCCCCTGCTGTGAAAAGCAAATACAAAAGCATGTGATTAGAGGCGGCCTTCAAGGGCTTAGAAATTATCATATGAGCCTTTCTAGGTTTGCTCTCAACTAGAATACCAAGAGAACAAAGCACAATTGTTGATAAAAGTAAATTGGAAAGTTGTTTAAAATTACATGCCCTATTTGAAAAATAAAAGTTTTTTTGGGCCTTGACTGTCCCTTTAAGACACTGTGGTGAAATTTTGGTAAATTTTGAACAATTCCTTCATATTTTTCACATATTCAGTAATAAAGTGTGCTCTGTTTAAAATTTAAAGAGACAGTAACGGTTTTGTTTTAAAACGGTTTTTGTGCTTTATTGACAAGTTTAAGCCTGTTTAACATGTCTGTGCCTTCAGATAAGCTATGTTCTATATGTATGAAAGCCAATGTGTCTCCCCCTTCAAAATTGTGTGATAATTGTGCCATAGCGTCCAAACAAAGTAAGGACAGTACTGCCACAGATAATGAAATTGCCCAAGATAATTCCTCAGATGAAGGGAGTAGACATGGTTCTACATCAT
Source organism: Bombina bombina (assembly GCF_027579735.1). Lineage (NCBI taxonomy): Eukaryota > Metazoa > Chordata > Amphibia > Anura > Bombinatoridae > Bombina > Bombina bombina. The sequence continues at coordinate 279,119,997 of NC_069500.1, read as the reverse complement.
CTCCTTCTGTGTCTACGCCAGTTTTGCCCACGCAGGAGGCCCCTAGTACTTCTAGCGCGCCAATGCTTATTACCATGCAACAATTGACGGCTGTAATGGATAACTCCATAGCAAATATTTTATCCAAAATGCCTGCATATCAGAGAAAGCGCGATTGCTCTGTTTTAAACACTGAAGAGCAGGAGGGCGCTGATGATAATTGTTCTGTCATACCCTCACACCAATCTGAAGGGGCCATGAGGGAGGTTTTGTCAGATGGGGAAATTTCAGATTCAGGAAAAATTTCTCAACAGGCTGAACCTGATGTTGTGACATTTAAATTTAAGTTAGAACATCTCCGCGCACTGCTTAAGGAGGTGTTATCTACTCTGGATGATTGTGACAACTTGGTCATTCCAGAAAAATTATGCAAGATGGACAAGTTCCTAGAGGTTCCGGTGCACCCCGACGCTTTTCCTATACCCAAGCGGGTGGCGGACATAGTGAATAAGGAGTGGGAGAAGCCCGGCATACCTTTTTGTTCCCCCTCCTATATTTAAGAAATTATTTCCTATGGTCGACCCCAGAAAGGACTTATGGCAGACAGTCCCTAAGGTCGAGGGGGCAGTTTCTACTCTAAACAAGCGCACTACTATTCCTATCGAGGATAGTTGTGCTTTCAAAGATCCCATGGATAAAAAATTGGAAGGTTTGCTTAAAAAGATTTTTGTACAGCAAGGTTACCTTCTACAACCCATTTCGTGCATTGTTCCTGTCCCTACAGCAGCGTGGTTCTGGTTCGAGGAACTAGAAAAGTCGCTCAGTAGAGAGACTCCATATAAGGAGGTTATGGACAGAGTTCACGCACTTAAATTGGCTAACTCTTTTATTTTAGATGCCGCTTTGCAATTAGCTAGATTAGCGGCGAAAAATTCAGGGTTTGCAATTGTGGCGCGCAGAGCGCTTTGGCTAAAGTCTTGGTCAGCGGATGTATCATCCAAGACAAAATTGCTTAACATCCCCTTCAAGGGTAGAACTCTCTTTGGACCAGAATTGAAAGAGATTATCTCAGACATCACTGGGGGAAAGGGTCACGCCCTCCCACAAGATAGGGCTTTCAAGGCCAAGAATAAGTCTAATTTTCGTTCCTTTCGTAATTTCAGGAACGGACCGTCCTCTAATTCTGCATCCTCTAAGCAAGAGGGTAATGCCTCACAGTCCAAACCAGCCTGGAAACCGATGCAAGGCTGGAACAAGGGTAAGCAGACCAAGAAGCCTGCTACCGCTAACAAAACAGCATGAAGGAGTATCCCCCGATCCGGGACCGGATCTAGTGGGGGGCAGACTCTCTCTCTTTGCTCAGGCTTGGGCAAGAGATGTTCAGGATCCCTGGACGCTAGAAATAGTTTCTCAGGGTTATCTTCTGGAATTCAAGGAACTACCCCCAAGGGGAAGGTTCCACATGTCTCACTTATCCTCAAACCAAATAAAGAGACAGGCGTTCTTACATTGTGTAGAAGACCTGTTAAAGATGGGAGTGATACACCCAGTTCCAATGACGGAACAAGGAATGGGATTTTACTCAAATCTGTTCGTAGTTCCCAAAAAAGAGGGAACCTTCAGACCAATTCTGGATTTAAAGATCCTAAACAAATTTCTCAGGGTACCATCGTTCAAAATGGAAACCATTCGAAACGATTCTACCCACTATCCAGGAAGGTCAATTTATGACTACCGTGGATCTAAAGGATGCGTACCTACATATTCCTATCCACAAAGAACATCATCAGTTCCTAAGGTTCGCCTTTCTGGACAAACATTACCAGTTTGTGGCCCTCCCATTCGGATTAGCCACTGCTCCAAGGATTTTCACAAAGGTACTCGGGTCCCTTCTAGCGGTTCTAAGACCGAGGGGCATTGCAGTAGTACCATACTTGGACGACATTCTAATACAAGCGTCGTCCCTTTCAAAAGCAAAGGCTCATACAGACATCGTTCTGGCCTTTCTCAGATCTCACGGATGGAAGGTGAACATAGAAAAAAGTTCTGTCTCCGTCAACAAGAGTTCCCTTCTTGGGAACAATAATAGATTCCTTAGAAATGAGGATCTTTCTGACAGATGTCAGAAAGTCAAAACTTCTAAGCGCTTGTCAAGTTCTTCATTCTGTTCCACGTCCTTCCATAGCTCAGTGCATGGAAGTAGTAGGGTTGATGGTTGCAGCAATGGACGTAGTTCCTTTTGCGCGAATTCATCTAAGACCATTACAACTGTGCATGCTGAAACAGTGGAATGGGGACTATACAGACTTGTCTCCAGTGATTCAAGTAGATCAGAAGACCAGAGATTCACTCCGTTGGTGGATATCCCTGGACCACCTATCCCAGGGAATGAGCTTCCGCAGACCAGAGTGGGTTATTGTCACGACCGACGCCAGTCTAGTGGGCTGGGGTGCGGTCTGGGAATCCCTGAAAGCTCAGGGACTATGGTCTCGGGAAGAGTCTCTTCTCCCGATAAACATTCTGGAACTAAGAGCGATATTCAATGCTCTCAGGGCTTGGCCTCAGCTTGCGAAGGCCAGATTCATAAGATTCCAATCAGACAACATGACGACTGTTGCGTATATCAGTCATCAGGGGGGAACAAGGAGTTCCCTGGCGATGAAAGAAATAACCATCTATCTGCGATCCACATCCCAGGTGTGGAAAACTGGGAAGCGGATTATCTGAGTCGTCAGACATTCCATCCGGGGGAGTGGGAACTCCACCCGGAGATTTTTGCCCTGTTGACTCAATTATGGGGCATTCCAGACATGGATCTGATGGCGTCTCGTCAGAACTTCAAGGTTCCTTGCTACGGGTCCAGATCCAGGGATCCCAAGGCGACTCTAGTGGAGGCACTAGTAGCACCTTGGACCTTCAAACTAGCTTATGTGTTTCCACCGTTTCCTCTCATTCCCAGGCTGGTAGCCAGGATCAATCAGGAGAGGGCCTCGGTGATCTTGATAGCTCCTGCGTGGCCACGCAGGACTTGGTATGCAGACCTGGTGAATATGTCATCGGTTCCACCATGGAAGCTACCTTTGAGACAGGACCTTCTTGTTCAGGGTCCATTCGAACATCCAAATCTGGTCTCCCTCCAGCTGACGGCTTGGAGATTGAACGCTTGATTCTATCAAAGCGTGGGTTTTCAGATTCTGTGATTGATACTCTGGTTCAGGCCAGAAAACCGGTAACTAGAAAGATTTACCATAAAATATGGAAAAGATATATCTGCTGGTGTGAATCCAAGGGATTCCCTTGGAATAAGATAAAAATTCCTAAGATTCTTTCCTTTCTGCAAGAAGGTTTGGATAAAGGATTATCTGCGAGTTCTCTAAAGGGACAGATTTCTGCTTTATCTGTCTTACTACACAAACGACTGGCAGCTATGCCAGATGTTCAAGCATTTGTTCAGGCTCTGTTTAGGATCAAGCCTGTTTACAGACCTTTGACTCCTCCCTCGAGTTTAAATCTAGTTCTTTCAGTTCTTCAAGGGGTTCCGTTTGAACCTCTACATTCCATAGATATTAAGTTGTTATCTTGGAAAGTTTTGTTTTTGGTTGCTATTTCTTCTGCTAGAAGAGTTTCAGAGTTATCTGCTCTGCAGTGTTCTCCGCCCTATCTGGTGTTCCATGCAGATAAGGTGGTTTTGCGTACTAAGCCTGGTTTTCTTCCAAAGGTTGTTTCTAACAAAAATATTAACCTGGAGATAGTTGTACCTTCTTTGTGTCCGAATCCAGTTTCAAAGAAGGAACGTTTGTTACACAATTTGGACATAGTCCATGCTCTAAAATTCTATTTAGAAGCTACAAAAGATTTCAGACAAACATCTTCTCTGTTTGTCGTCTATTCTGGTAAAAGGAGAGGTCAAAAAGCGACTTCTACCTCTCTTTCCTTTTGGCTTAAAAGCATCATCCGATTGGCTTACGAGACTGCCGGACGGCAGCCTCCTGAAAGAATCACAGCTCACTCCACTAGGGCTGTGGCTTCCACATGGGCCTTCAAGAACGAGGCTTCTGTTGATCAGATATGTAAGGCAGCGACTTGGTCTTCACTGCACACTTTTGCCAAATTTTACAAATTTGATACTTTTGCTTCTTCGGAGGCTATTTTTGGGAGAAAGGTTTTGCAAGCCGTGGTGCCTTCCGTTTAGGTGACCTGATTTGCTCCCTCCCTTCATCCGTGTCCTAAAGCTTTGGAATTGGTTCCCACAAGTAAGGATGACGCCGTGGACCGGACACAGCAATGTTGGAGAAAACAGAATTTATGCTTACCTGATAAATTACTTTCTCCAACGGTGTGTCCGCCCCACGGCCCGCCCTGGTTTTTTAATCAGGTCTGATGAATTATTTTCTCTAACTACAGTCACCACAGTACCATATGGTTTCTCCTATATTTTTCCTCCTGTCCGTCGGTCGAATGACTGGGGTGGGCGGAGCCTAGGAGGGACTATATGGCCAGCTTTGCTGGGACACTTTGCCATTTCCTGTTGGGGAAGAGATATTCCCACAAGTAAGGATGACGCCGTGGACCGGACACACCGTTGGAGAAAGTAATTTATCAGGTAAGCATAAATTCTGTTTTTTCTCTTGGTATTCTTAGTTTAAACTAAACATAGGTAGGCTCATATGCTAATTTCTAAGCCTTTGAGGGCTGCCTCTTATCACATGCTTTTTAAATCTCTTTTTCAACACAAAGAGACAGAAAGTACACGTGAGCAATATAGATAACACTGTGTTCAGGCACAGGGGGTTATTTAAGATTTAGCACAAAACAATGCTAAATTTAAGACAATAGATAATAATAAACAGTCACAGTCATGTGATCAGGGGGCTGGGACAAGGTTCTTAGATACAAGGTAATCACAGAGGTAAAAAGTATATTAATATAACTGTGTAGGTTATGCAAAACTGGGGAATGGGTAATAAAGGGATTATCTATCTTTTAAAACAAAAACAATGGTAGACTGTCCCTTTTAAAAGACAAACAATAAGCACCATAAGTAAATGTGCTCACATTTATCAACCTCAATATATATGAGGTAATTCAAAGCACTTCCAGAGCTTGTTGATATATAAACATCTCTCAGGTTTAGTGCAACATAAGGACAATGGAAAAGCAATAACAATGGCGTTGTCATCAAAGAAATCCACTTGTGTGTAACTGTGTATGTATGTGTATATATATATATATATATATATATATATATATATATATATATATATATATATATATATATATATATATATATATATATATATATATATATATATATATACACACATATATATATATATGTATGTATATATATATATATATATATATATATATGTGTGTGTGTGTGTATATATATATATATATATATATGTATGTATATATATATATGTATGTAAAAGTTTGTATGTGGTATATGCACTCTCACCAACAGACCGCAACTTGCCAGGGTGCTGTAGCCAGGTATGTAAAAGGTGAGAATTAGAAAGCACTCACTGCACTGTAGACAACAATTTCAATGAAATATCCTTTTTCTCCTGTTAAGTGTGGTCAGTCCACGGGTCATCATTACTTCTGGGATATTACTCCTCCCCAACAGGAAGTGCAAGAGGATTCACCCAGCAGAGCTGCATATAGCTCCTCCCCTCTACGTCACTCCCAGTCATTCTCTTGCACCCAACGACTAGATAGGATGTGTGAGAGGACTATGGTGATTATACTTAGTTTCTCCAACATAGGTGTGTCCGGTCCACGGCGTCATCCTTACTTGTGGGATATTCTCTTCCCCAACAGGAAATGGCAAAGAGCCCAGCAAAGCTGGTCACATGATCCCTCCTAGGCTCCGCCTACCCCAGTCATTCTCTTTGCCGTTGTACAGGCAACATCTCCACGGAGATGGCTTAGAGTTTTTTAGTGTTTAACTGTAGTTTTTCATTATTCAATCAAGAGTTTGTTATTTTCAAATAGTGCTGGTACGTACTATTTACTCAGAAACAGAAAAGAGATGAAGAATTCTGTTTGTATGAGGAAAATGATTTTAGCAACCGTAACTAAAATCCATGGCTGTTCCACACAGGACTGTTGAGAGCAATTAACTTCAGTTGGGGGAACAGTTTGCAGTCCCTTGCTGCTTGAGGTATGACACATTCTAACAAGACGATGTAATGCTGGAAGCTGTCATTTTCCCTATGGGATCCGGTAAGCCATGTTTGTTACGATTGTAAATAAGGGCTTCATAAGGGCTTATTTAAACTGTAGACTTTTTCTGGGCTAAATCGATTGATTATTAACACATATTTAGCCTTGAGGAATCATTTTATCTGGGTATTTTGATATAATAATATCGGCAGGCACTGTTTTAGACACCTTATTCTTTAGGGGCTTTCCCAAAGCATAGGCAGAGTCTCATTTTCGCGCCGGTGTTGCGCACTTGTTTTTGAGAGGCATGGCATGCAGTCGCATGTGAGAGGAGCTCTGATACTTATAAAAGACTTCTGAAGGCGTCATTTGGTATCGTATTCCCCTTTGGGTTTGGTTGGGTCTCAGCAAAGCAGATACCAGGGACTGTAAAGGGGTTTAAAGCTTAAAACGGCTCCGGTTCCGTTATTTTAAGGGTTAAAGCTTCCAAAATTGGTGTGCAATATTTTCAAGGCTTTAAGACGCTGTGGTGAAAATTTGGTGAATTTTGAACAATTCCTTCATGTTTTTTCGCAATTGCAGTAATAAAGTGTGTTCAGTTTAAAATTTAAAGTGACAGTAACGGTTTTATTTTAAAACGTTTTTTGTACTTTCTGATCAAGTTTATGCCTGTTTAACATGTCTGAACTACCAGATAGACTGTGTTCTGAATGTGGGGAAGCCAGAATTCCTATTCATTTAAATAAATGTGATTTATGTGATAATGACAATGATGCCCAAGATGATTCCTCAAGTGAGGGGAGTAAGCATGGTACTGCATCATTCCCTCCTTCGTCTACACGAGTCTTGCCCACTCAGGAGGCCCCTAGTACATCTAGCGCGCCAATACTCCTTACTATGCAACAATTAACGGCTGTAATGGATAATTCTGTCAAAAACATTTTAGCCAAAATGAACCCTTGTCAGCGTAAGCGTGGCTGCTCTGTTTTAGTTACTGAAGAGCATGACGACGCTGATATTAATATCTCTGAAGGGCCCCTAACCCAATCTGAGGGGGCCAGGGAGGTTTTGTCTGAGGGAGAAATTACTGATTTAGGGAACATTTCTCAGCAGGCTGAATCTGATGTGATTACATTTAAATTTAAATTGGAACATCTCCGCATTTTGCTTAAGGAGGTATTATCCACTCTGGATGATTGTGAAAATTTAGTCATCCCAGAGAAACTATGTAAAATGGACAAGTTCCTAGAGGTGCCGGGGCTCCCAGAAGCTTTTCCTATACCCAAGCGGGTGGCGGACATTGTTAATAAAGAATGGGAAAGGCCCGGTATTCCTTTCGTCCCTCCCCCCATATTTAAAAAATTGTTTCCTATGGTCGACCCCAGAAAGGACTTATGGCAGTCAGTCCCCAAGGTCGAGGGAGCGGTTTCTACTTTAAACAAACGCACCACTATTCCCATAGAGGATAGTTGTGCTTTCAAAGATCCTATGGATAAAAAATTAGAAGGTTTGCTTAAAAAGATGTTTGTTCAGCAGGGTTACCTTCTACAACCCATTTCATGCATTGTCCCTGTCACTACTGCCGCATATTTCTGGTTTGATGAACTGCTTAAGGTGCTCGATAGTGACTCTCCTCCTTATGAGGAGATTATGGACAGAATCAATGCTCTCAAATTGGCTAATTCTTTCACTCTAGACGCCTCTTTGCAATTGGCTAAGTTAGCGGCTAAGAACTCTGGGTTTGCTATTGTGGCGCGCAGAGCGCTTTGGTTGAAATCTTGGTCGGCTGATGCGTCTTCCAAGAACAAGCTACTAAACATTCCTTTCAAGGGGAAAACGTTGTTTGGTCCTGACTTGAAAGAGATTATCTCTGATATCACTGGGGGTAAGGGCCACGCCCTTCCTCAGGATCGGCCTTTCAAGGCAAAAAATAGACCTAATTTTCGTCCCTTTCGTAAAAACGGACCAGCCCAAGGTGCTACGTCCTCTAAGCAAGAGGGTAATACTGCTCAGGCCAAGCCAGCTTGGAGACCAATGCAAGGCTGGAACAAGGGAAAGCAGGCCAAGAAACCTGCCACTGCTACCAAGACAGCATGAAATATTGGCCCCCGATCCGGGACCGGATCTGGTGGGGGGCAGACTCTCTCTCTTCGCTCAGGCTTGGGCAAGAGATGTTCTGGATCCTTGGGCGCTAGAAATAGTCTCCCAGGGTTATCTTCTGGAATTCAAGGGACTTCCCCCAAGGGGGAGGTTCCACAGGTCGCAGTTGTCTTCAGACCACATAAAAAGACAGGCGTTCTTACATTGTGTAGAAGACCTGTTAAAAATGGGAGTGATTCATCCTGTTCCATTAAGAGAACAAGGGATGGGGTTCTACTCCAATCTGTTCATAGTTCCCAAAAAAGAGGGAACGTTCAGACCAATCCTAGATCTCAAGATCTTAAACAAATTTCTCAAGGTCCCATCGTTCAAGATGGAAACCATTCGAACTATCCTTCCTTCCATCCAGGAAGGTCAATTCATGACCACGGTGGATTTAAAGGATGCGTATCTACATATTCCTATCCACAAGGAACATCATCGGTTCCTAAGGTTTGCATTTCTGGACAAACATTACCAGTTCGTGGCGCTTCCTTTCGGATTAGCCACTGCTCCAAGGATTTTCACAAAGGTACTAGGGTCCCTTCTAGCGGTGCTAAGACCAAGGGGCATTGCAGTAGTACCTTACCTGGACGACATTTTGATTCAAGCGTCGTCCCTTCCTCAAGCAAAGGCTCACACGGACATTGTCCTGGCCTTTCTCAGATCTCACGGCTGGAAAGTGAACGTGGAAAAGAGTTCTCTATCCCCGTCAACAAGGGTTCCCTTCTTGGGAACAATTATAGACTCCTTACAAATGAGGATCTTTCTAACAGAAGCCAGAAAAACAAAGCTTCTGGACTCTTGTCGGATACTTCATTCCGTTCCTCTTCCTTCCATAGCTCAGTGCATGGAAGTGATCGGGTTGATGGTGGCGGCGATGGACATAGTTCCTTTTGCGCGCATTCATCTAAGACCATTACAACTGTGCATGCTCAGTCAGTGGAATGGGGACTATACAGACTTGTCTCCGAAGATACAAGTAAATCAGAGGACCAGAGACTCACTCCGTTGGTGGCTGTCCCTGGACAATCTGTCTCAAGGGATGATGTTCCACAGACCAGAGTGGGTCATTGTCACGACCGACGCCAGTCTGATAGGCTGGGGCGCGGTCTGGGGATCCCTGAAAGCTCAGGGTCTTTGGTCTCGGGAAGAATCTCTTCTACCGATAAATATTCTGGAACTGAGAGCGATATTCAATGCTCTCCAGGCCTGGCCCCAGCTTGCGAGGACCAGGTTCATACGGTTTCAATCAGACAACATGACGACTGTTGCGTACATCAACCATCAGGGGGGAACAAGGAGTTCCCTAGCGATGGAAGAAGTAACCAAAATTATTCTTTGGGCGGAGTCTCACTCCTGCCACCTGTCTGCTATCCACATCCCAGGAGTGGAAAATTGGGAAGCGGATTTTCTGAGTCGTCAGACATTGCATCCGGGGGAGTGGGAACTCCATCCGGAAATCTTTGCCCAAGTCACTCACCTGTGGGGCATTCCAGACATGGATCTGATGGCCTCTCGTCAGAACTTCAAAGTTCCTTGCTACGGGGCCAGATCCAGGGATCCCAAGGCGGCTCTAGTGGATGCACTAGTAGCACCTTGGACCTTCAATCTAGCTTATGTGTTCCCGCCATTTCCTCTCATTCCCAGGCTGATAGCCAGGATCAAGCAGGAGAGGGCGTCGGTGATCTTGATAGCTCCTGCGTGGCCACGCAGGACTTGGTATGCAGATCTGGTGAATATGTCATCGGCTCCACCTTGGAAGCTACCTTTGAGACGAGACCTTCTTGTTCAGGGTCCGTTCGAACATCCGAATCTGGTTTCACTCCAGCTGACTGCTTGGAGATTGAACGCTTGATTTTATCGAAGCGAGGATTCTCAGATTCTGTGATCGATACTCTTGTTCAGGCCAGAAAGCCTGTGACTAGAAAGATTTACCACAAAATTTGGAAAAAATATATCTGTTGGTGTGAATCTAAAGGATTCCCTTGGGACAAGGTTAAGATTCCTAGGATTCTATCCTTCCTTCAAGAAGGATTGGAAAAAGGATTATCTGCAAGTTCCCTGAAGGGACAGATTTCTGCCTTGTCGGTATTACTTCACAAAAAGCTGGCAGCTGTGCCAGATGTTCAAGCCTTTGTTCAGGCTCTGGTTAGAATCAAGCCTGTTTACAAACCTTTGACTCCTCCTTGGAGTCTCAATTTAGTTCTTTCAGTTCTTCAGGGGGTTCCGTTTGAACCCTTACATTCCGTTGATATTAAGTTATTATCTTGGAAAGTTTTGTTTTTAGTTGCGATTTCTTCTGCTAGAAGAGTCTCAGAATTATCTGCTCTGCAGTGTTCTCCTCCTTATCTGGTGTTCCATGCAGATAAGGTGGTTTTACGTACTAAACCTGGTTTTCTTCCAAAAGTTGTTTCTAACAAAAACATTAACCAGGAGATTATCGTACCTTCTCTGTGTCCAAAACCAGTTTCAAAGAAGGAACGTTTGTTGCACAATTTGGATGTTGTTCGCGCTCTAAAATTCTATTTAGATGCTACAAAGGATTTTAGACAAACATCTTCCTTGTTTGTTGTTTATTCAGGTAAAAGGAGAGGTCAAAAAGCAACTTCTACCTCTCTCTCTTTTTGGATTAAAAGCATCATCAGATTGGCTTACGAGACTGCCGGACGGCAGCCTCCCGAAAGAATCACAGCTCATTCCACTAGGGCTGTGGCTTCCACATGGGCCTTCAAGAACGAGGCTTCTGTTGATCAGATATGTAGGGCAGCGACTTGGTCTTCACTGCACACTTTTACCAAATTTTACAAGTTTGATACTTTTGCTTCTTCTGAGGCTATTTTTGGGAGAAAGGTTTTGCAAGCCGTGGTGCCTTCCATTTAGGTGACCTGATTTGCTCCCTCCCTTCATCCGTGTCCTAAAGCTTTGGTATTGGTTCCCACAAGTAAGGATGACGCCGTGGACCGGACACACCTATGTTGGAGAAAACAGAATTTATGTTTACCTGATAAATTTCTTTCTCCAACGGTGTGTCCGGTCCACGGCCCGCCCTAGTTTTTTTAATCAGGTCTGATATTTTATTTTCTTTAACTACAGTCACCACGGTACCATATGGTTTCTCCTATGCAAATATTCCTCCTTAACGTCGGTCGAATGACTGGGGTAGGCGGAGCCTAGGAGGGATCATGTGACCAGCTTTGCTGGGCTCTTTGCCATTTCCTGTTGGGGAAGAGAATATCCCACAAGTAAGGATGACGCCGTGGACCGGACACACCGTTGGAGAAAGAAATTTATCAGGTAAACATAAATTCTGTTTTTATATCTTCAATCAAGAGTTTGTTATTTTAAAATAGCACTGGTGTGTGTTATTACCTCTCTGGCAGAGTTTGAAGAAGAATCTACCAGAGTTTTGCTATGATTTTAGCCGGAGTAGTTAAGATCATATTGCTGTTTCTCGGCCATCTGAGGAGAGGTAAACTTCAGATCAGGGGACAGCGGGCAGATGAATCTGCATAGAGGTATGTAGCAGCTTTTATTTTCTGACAATGGAATTGATGAGAAAATCCTGCCATACCGATATAATGTCATGTATGTATACTTTACACTTCAGTATTCTGGGGAATGGTACTTCACTAGAATTACACTGTAAGAAGTACATAAAGCTGTTTAATAACTAGAAATTATGTTTAACGTTTTTGCTGGAATGTAAAATCGTTTTCATTTGCTGAGGTACTGAGTGAATAAATGTTTGGGCACTATTTTTCCACTTGGCAGTTGCTTAATCTTTTTTCTGACAGTTTCTGTTCTCTCTCACTGCTGTGTGTGAGGCGGAGGGGCCGTTTTTTTGGCGCTTTTGCTACGCATCAGATATTTCAGTCAGCAGCTCATTGTACTTCCTGCATGATCCGGTTCATCTCTACAGAACTCAGGGGTCTTCAAAACTTATTTTGAGGGAGGTAATTTCTCTCAGCAGAGCTGTGAGAATTATAGTTAACTGAGATAAAAAACGTTTATTCTGTAATTTTTTTCCTGCTTTCAGAATTAGTTATATTTGCTAATGGGATTAAACCTTTGCTAAAGTTGTGTTGTTTACAAGGATTGAGGCTATAACTGTTTCAATTTATTAATTTTCAACTGTCATAGATCTTCTGTGCTTCTTAAAGGCACAGTACGTTTTTAATAATATTCTAATTGAATTGTATTCCAAGTTGCAAGTTTATTTGCTAGTGTGTTAAACATGTCTGATTCAGAGGAAGATACCTGTGTCATTTGTTGCAATGCCAAAGTGGAGCCCAATAGAAATTTATGTACTAACTGTATTGATGCTACTTTAAATAAAAGTCAATCTGTACAAATTGAACAAATTTCACCAAACAACGAGGAGAGAGTTATGCCGACTAACTCGCCTCACGTGTCAGTACCTGCATCTCCCGCTCGGGAGGTGCGTGATATTGTAGCGCCGAGTACATCTGGGCGGCCATTACAAATCACATTACAAGATATGGCTACTGTTATGACTGAAGTTTTGGCTAAATTACCAGAACTAAGAGGTAAGCGTGATCACTCTGGGGTGAGAACAGAGTGCGCTGATAATATTAGGGCCATGTCAGACACTGCGTCACAGGTGGCAGAACATGAGGACGGAGAACTTCATTCTGTGGGTGACGGTTCTGATCTAAACAGACTGGATTCAGATATTTCAAATTTTAAATTTAAGCTGGAAAACCTCCGTGTATTACTAGGGGAGGTGTTAGCGGCTCTGAATGATTGTAACACAGTTGCAATACCAGAGAAAATGTGTAGGTTGGATAAATATTTTGCGGTACCCGGCGAGTACTGAGGTTTTTCCTATACCTAAGAGACTTACTGAAATTGTTACTAAGGAGTGGGATAGACCCGGTGTGCCGTTCTCACCCCCTCCGATATTTAGAAAAATGTTTCCAATAGACGCCACCACACGGGACTTATGGCAAACGGTTCCTAAGGTGGAGGGAGCAGTTTCTACTTTAGCTAAGCGTACCACTATCCCGGTGGAGGATAGCTGTGCTTTTTCAGATCCAATGGATAAAAAGTTAGAGGGTTACCTTAAGAAAATGTTTGTTCAACAAGGTTTTATATTGCAACCCCTTGCATGCATTGCGCCGATCACGGCTGCAGCGGCATTCTGGATTGAGTCTCTGGAAGAGAACATTAGTTCAGCTACTCTGGACGACATTACGGACAGGCTTAGAGTCCTTAAACTAGCTAATTCATTCATTTCGGAGGCCGTAGTACATTTAACTAAACTTACGGCGAAGAATTCAGGATTCGCCATTCAGGCACGCAGGGCGCTGTGGCTAAAATCCTGGTCAGCTGATGTTACTTCTAAGTCTAAATTGCTTAATATACCTTTCAAAGGGCAGACCTTATTCGGGCCCGGGTTGAAAGAGATTATCGCTGACATTACAGGAGGTAAAGGCCATGCCCTGCCTCAGGACAAAGCCAAAGTTAAGGCTAGACAGTCTAATTTTCGTTCCTTTCGTAATTTCAAAGCAGGAGCAGCATCAACTTCCTCTGCACCAAAACAGGAAGGAGCTGTTGCTCGCTACAGACAAGGCTGGAAACCTAACCAGTCCTGGAACAAGGGCAAGCAGGCCAGGAAACCGGCTGCTGCCCCTAAAACAGCATGAATTGAGGGCCCCCGATCCGGGATCGGATCTAGTAGGGGGCAGACTTTCTCTCTTCGCCCAGGCTTGGGCAAGAGATGTCCAGGATCCCTGGGCACTAGAGATAATATCTCAGGGATACCTTCTGGACTTCAAATACTTTCCTCCAAGAGAGAGATTTCATCTGTCAAGGTTGTCAACAATCCAGACAAAGAAAGAGGCGTTTCTACGCTGCGTACAAGAGCTCTTGTTAATGGGAGTAATCCATCCAGTTCCACGGTCGGAACAGGGACAGGGGTTTTACTCAAATCTATTTGTGGTTCCCAAAAAAGAGGGAACTTTCAGACCAATCCTGGACTTAAAGATCCTAAACAAATTCCTAAGAGTTCCATCGTTCAAGATGGAGACTATTCGGACAATTTTACCTATGATCCAAGAGGGTCAGTACATGACCACTGTAGATTTAAAAGATGCTTACCTTCACATACCGATTCACAAAGATCATTACCGGTACCTAAGGTTTGCCTTCCTAGACAGGCATTACCAGTTTTTGGCTCTTCCATTCGGTTTGGCTACAGCTCCAAGAATCTTCACAAAGGTTCTGGGTGCTCTTCTGGCGGTACTAAGACCGCTGGGAATCTCGGTAGCTCCATACCTAGACGACATTCTGATACAAGCTTCAAGCTTTCAAACTGCCAAGTTTCATACAGAGTTAGTACTGGCATTTCTAAGGTCACATGGATGGAAGGTGAACGAAAAGAAAAGTTCACTCGTTCCACTCACAAGAGTTCCCTTCCTGGGGACTCTTATAGATTCTGTAGAAAAGAAGATTTACCTGACAGAGGACAGGCTAACAAGACTTCAAAGTGCTTGCCGCACCCTTCATTCCATTCAACACCCGTCAGTGGCTCAATGCATGGAGGTAATCGGCTTAATGGTAGCGGCAATGGACATAGTACCCTTTGCACGCTTACACCTCAGACCACTGCAACTGTGCATGCTAAGTCAGTGGAATGGGGATTACTCAGACTTATCCCCTTCTCTGAATCTGGATCAAGAGACCAGAAATTCTCTTCTATGGTGGCTTTCTCGGCCACATCTGTCCAGGGGGATGCCATTCAGCAGACCAGACTGGACAATTGTAACAACAGACGCCAGCCTTCTAGGTTGGGGTGCCGTCTGGAATTCTCTGAAGGCTCAGGGACAATGGAGTCAGGAGGAGAGTCTCCTGCCAATAAACATTCTGGAATTGAGAGCAGTTCTCAATGCTCTCCTGGCTTGGCCCCAGTTGACAACTCGGGGGTTCATCAGGTTTCAGTCGGACAACATCACGACCGTAGCTTACATCAACCATCAGGGAGGGACAAGAAGCTCCCTAGCTATGATGGAAGTATCAAAGATAATTCGCTGGGCAGAGTCTCACTCTTGCCACCTGTCAGCAATCCACATCCCAGGAGTGGAGAACTGGGAAGCGGATTTCTTAAGTCGTCAGACTTTTCATCCGGGGGAGTGGGAACTTCATCCGGAGGTCTTTGCCCAAATACTTCGACGTTGGGGCAAACCAGAGATAGATCTCATGGCGTCTCGACAGAACGCCAAGCTTCCTCGTTACGGGTCCAGATCCAGGGATCCAGGAGCAGTCCTGATAGATGCCCTGACAGCACCTTGGGACTTCAGGATGGCTTACGTGTTTCCACCCTTCCCGATGCTTCCTCGATTGATTGCCAGAATCAAACAGGAGAGAGCATCAGTGATTCTAATAGCACCTGCATGGCCACGCAGGACTTGGTATGCAGACCTGGTGGACATGTCATCCTGTCCACCTTGGTCTCTACCTCTGAAACAGGACCTTCTGATTCAGGGTCCTTTAAAACATCAAAATCTAACTTCTCTGAAGCTGACTGCTTGGAAATTGAACGCTTGATTTTATCAAGACGTGGGTTTTCTGAGTCAGTTATTGATACCTTAATACAGGCTAGGAAACCTGTTACCAGAAAGATTTACCATAAGATATGGCGTAAATACCTATATTGGTGTGAATCCAAAGGTTACTCTTGGAGTAAGGTTAGGATTCCTAGGATATTGTCTTTTCTACAAGAAGGTTTAGAAAAGGGTTTATCTGCTAGTTCATTAAAGGGACAGATCTCAGCTCTGTCCATTCTGTTACACAAACGTCTGTCAGAAGTTCCTGACGTCCAGGCTTTTTGTCAGGCTTTGGCCAGGATTAAGCCTGTGTTTAAAACTGTTGCTCCACCATGGAGTTTAAACCTTGTTCTTAATGTTTTACAGGGCGTTCCGTTTGAACCCCTTCATTCCATTGATATAAAGTTGTTATCTTGGAAAGTTCTATTTTTAATGGCTATTTCCTCGGCTCGAAGAGTCTCTGAATTATCAGCCTTACATTGTGATTCTCCTTATTTGATTTTTCATTCGGATAAGGTAGTTCTGCGTACTAAACCTGGGTTCTTACCTAAAGTAGTTACTAACAGGAATATCAATCAAGAGATTGTTGTTCCTTCTTTGTGCCCAAATCCTTCTTCGAAGAAGGAACGTCTACTGCACAACCTGGATGTAGTCCGTGCTCTAAAATTTTACTTACAGGCAACTAAGGAATTTCGACAAACGTCTTCTCTGTTTGTCGTTTACTCTGGTCAGAGGAGAGGTCAAAAAGCTTCTGCTACCTCTCTTTCTTTTTGGCTTCGTAGCATAATTCGTTTAGCTTATGAGACTGCTGGACAGCAGCCTCCTGAAAGAATTACAGCTCATTCTACTAGAGCTGTGGCTTCCACTTGGGCCTTCAAGAATGAGGCCTCTGTTGAACAGATTTGCAAGGCTGCAACTTGGTCTTCGCTTCATACTTTTTCCAAATTTTACAAATTTGACACTTTTGCTTCATCGGAGGCTATTTTTGGGAGAAAGGTTCTTCAGGCAGTGGTTCCTTCTGTATAAAGAGCCTGCCTATCCCTCCCGTCATCCGTGTACTTTTGCTTTGGTATTGGTATCCCAGAAGTAATGATGACCCGTGGACTGATCACACTTAACAGAAGAAAACATAATTTATTCTTACCTGATAAATTCCTTTCTTCTGTAGTGTGATCAGTCCACGGCCCGCCCTGTTTTTAAGGCAGGTAAATATTTTTTAATTTATACTCCAGTCACCACTTCACCCTTGGCTTCTCCTTTCTCGTTGGTCCTTGGTCGAATGACTGGGAGTGACGTAGAGGGGAGGAGCTATATGCAGCTCTGCTGGGTGAATCCTCTTGCACTTCCTGTTGGGGAGGAGTAATATCCCAGAAGTAATGATGACCCGTGGACTGATCACACTACAGAAGAAAGGAATTTATCAGGTAAGCATAAATTATGTTTTTTATAACTTCAATCAAAAGTTTGTTATTTTAAAACAGCACCGGAGTGTGTTGTTCCTTCTCAGGGAGAATTTGAAGAAGAATCTACCTGAGTTTTTGTATGATTTTAGCCGGAGTAGTTAAGATCATTGTGCTGTTCTCGGCCAAATGAGGAGTGAGGTAAACTTCAGATCAGGGGACAGCGGGCAGGTTCACCTGCAAAGAGGTATGTAGCAGCATATTTTCTGAGGAATGGAATTGACTGAGAAAATACTGCCAATACCTATATAATGTAAGTTCAGCCTTAAATGCAGTAGTAGCAACTGGTATCAGGCTGTCATGTATGTATATTTACACTTCAGTATTCTGGGGAATGGCACTTCACTGGGATAATACTGTATGCATAAAACTTTAGCCTATCTTGCAGTGAGAACGACTAGCAGCAGGCTTTCTATGACAATTCATTTATTTGATGTTAAACGTTTTGCTGGCATGTTAA